>NW_009910669.1:0-1395 GCF_000696875.1 Nestor notabilis
AATATTTTAAAAAGGAAAAAATATTTTAAAAAGGAAAAAATAAATGGGCTGTATTTCCCATTGAGCCAGGAAAAGGTTTAGTCTTTCTTGATAAAAAATATTAAATAATTGAAGGAACACTGAGGGTACTGCTGTACAGAAAAACATGTTTCTAAGTACATTATACATTTGTATAAAGGAATACTTTCAGCTTCTGAGTTTTATATTTAGAAAAGTTTTCTCAGCAAATAATCATTCAAGTATTCTTCATAGAAATTTTGAAAATATTTTAAAAAATCAAAAATATCTAACAAATTTTACATAGAATAAATTATTTTTACATGAGTATCATAATCTATAGCAGCCTAAACAAAAAAGATTGCTTGCCACCTGAAATCAACAACTGTAGAAGATGAGTTATAAGAGTGCCAAATTAATGGCCTCTGAGAGGGTAAATGGGAAACAGGCTGATGAGAGCAAAGCATGTAGAACAGAAGTGGTTCTGTTTCATGCCATCAACAACAGTCTGCATTTGGTCACTGTCCCATCTTCAATTAGTTTAGAAATACACTTGCTACTTTGCTTCCTTTTGATCAGATTCGTAGAAATGACCAGAATGGATTGAATGGTAGTGTGGATGACAACATCTGAAGCAACAGGAAATATCAGCAAGACATTGATGAGCTACTTGGTTTTCCTTCCAGTTTTGTTTACTTGATTCCCTTGCAAGTAACCTTGTCTTTATTCTAGGCGTGTCACGCTCAGGAATTAAACATACAGAACCAGAACCAGAAGGATGCTTCTGGGCTGTTTTAGCTTTTATAATATGGCCAGCCTTCACCTTTCATCGTCCTCTGCTAATCAGATTAAAATTCTACTCCATGCCAATACAACATTAATGGCTAGAAAACTGTTTAATATCCAGCCTACACATAGCCATTTTTAGCTTGGAGCCATTTGTTCTGTTCCAATGTTGTCCTTTAATTTCCATTAAGCTTGTCCCCAAATGCTGTTAATACTACTTGTGTGTTAAGAGTGAAGTTTGCATCCTCTCTCAGTCTTTGTTTTTAATCTCTGATCAGAGAGTTTTCCTTTTCCCTGTCATCCTCAAATCCTCCCCTGGCAGACTTGTTTTTCTTAAATACAGTAAAGCCAAATTCTACATAGTACTTATAATTACATGACTAAATGTCATTATAGTTATTATTTGGGGAACATCTCACTAGCTTTCCTCTATTTATGCTTAAAATATAGAAAAAACGTATTATATCAATTCTGATAAAGTCTAGCTCCACAATTCCCATATTACCATCATCTGGATAAGCTAAAGCCAAGCGTATCTCCAAATAGTTGTTTCCAAGTGATGAAGGAAACTAGATGCTCAGACATCCAACTAGAGACAGCTAAGGTTCAGCA
>NW_009910669.1:1426-9672 GCF_000696875.1 Nestor notabilis
ACCAAAAGAGGAGATGCACTACAATCCCCTCCCTGCTGTGAAAAGAAAAAGAGTTTGGCCTGTGGCATAAATAAGAGCAGAGCAGATTTTTGATTCATCAGTGGTTTAACTCTTACCTGTGTTCTCCTTTCCCTTGTGAACAGTAATAGACAGAAAGAAATTGTCTATCTGAGAAATGATTGTCTGTCTCCCATTTTGTTTAAAAAAATACATCTACATAGTGAGTTTTTGTCATTTAGTGGACTGGTAGACCATTTCATTGTATGTATATTGGATATATATGTACACATTGATATATATCATTCCAATATATTTCCTCACTAATAATTTCTTTAAAAAAGCCTCATGTTTCGTCCGTACAGCTTATAATGAAATACCATGACCCCAAATCCCTTTTTTTTCTGACTTTAGCAGCATATTACTGTATTTCCAGGGGACATATGTACGAGTTACAAGGTTTGATTGTGCAATAATAGCTATTCAGGGATTTACAACCCTTGCTATCTCTTTGTTACAAAGGTATCTATCTGCCAAACATGTGAGATTTTCTTTCAGGAAAAACAATTATCCACGCACAGTGAAATCGTGGATTATTGCCATTGTGGAACTTGTCTGAACTTTTGGCAGGGCTGCTCTGGAGACCCATATAATCGCTCACTGCAAGTCTCTTGATGATTGGGACCCTATCAAAAGCAATCTCATCTAAAGAAATACAATTCTGGCTCCTTTCATGATGTCATTGACCTTGAGAAAAATAATTGCACAGGTTAAAATGTCTCTTGGTGATCTGTCGAGCAGTAAAATTGCTTACTCACAGTTGTGACAATCCTCCCCATGGCTGGTATTTGTGACCTGCCCACTGCCTGATTGCCACTATTAGTTTTGAAGGGTGGATGGTTTAGGAAAGATTAACTTAAATTCTCTGCATTGAACTCAAATTGAGAGGAAAAATACCACTTTTTTATTTGGAGATGGATTCAGTGGGAATGTTTTTAAATACTACCACTTATTCACGAGCTGAAAACAATGGCTAATTCCTTGCAGCAGTGGAATTTTCTTATTTAAATTGAAAATTATTGTTCAGAAATAACTCCTAAATTACCATTTCACTTGCTTTCCCCAAAAGGTATTAAATGTGATCAGTGTGCTCATATAGGGAATCAAATGACAGAAAATCAGTCTATAACAAACAGACTGACTAATAGGAGTTTGAAAGGGAATGAAGAGATGCACAGGGCAAGTTTGCTTTTTTGACTTGGTTTTAGGCTGTGCAGAAAGTATCTCAGAATACTGAGATACTCTGGGCTGACCTGGAGGATTATAATGTGCAGCCTTGGACTGCTGAGCATCCCAACCTGAGAGAGTTTAGCGTGACTGAGATGAATTGAGATTCATTTTACATTCTGCAGTAAAAAATAAACCAGCAGGAGCATGAAAGGTCATCCTTGAACAAGGACATGTGGTGAGTGTATAGGAGTGTTTCATTTCTGGAGCTAACAGGCAAACCTGTATCAATAATAGTGTGCACCAGCATTTATAGCCTCATAATTACCCAATAAAATTTCAGATAGCATAGAAGAACATAGAAGAAAAGAATATTTAAAGAATCCTATTATAAATCCTCCCTGTGCCACAGGAAGAGAGAAAATCCATAAGTGCACCACTGGCTGTGTAAAAAGTTTTAAGGCGCCTTTCATTGTTCTTGTGTTATGGTGAATCAAGTGATCAAGTGTACACTGGTAAGGAGACCCTTTAGCCAATACAGAATGGAAAAGTAGAAACGGGAAAGAGCAAAAATCACTTAGCAGGAGTCAAGATGACAAGAAAAATATCAAGGCATCACTTCCCAAAAGTGATCAGAATTATCAAAGACATACCTTAAATCTACTGCAGCAGACTAAAAAAAAAAAAAAAAAAAAATTGGAATTTTGATTTTGTTGTTTAAAAATGAACCAGTGATTTATCAGTGGTTGGAGCCAGGATTAGGTGGGTAAAAGGGAATTCATACCAGTAGCTTATAAAAAACTTAGGTAATCATGTCCTGAGATGACAACAAACTGGGCCCTTTTTGTCTTGAACAAAGCTCTACAAACTGAAGCATGGAAAGGAATTTATCCTTAGTTTCTGCTACAAGAACAACCATGAGCACTAACAGCAGGAGTAAGCACCTGTGTAAAATTTGATGGCAGCCTCAGGCCTCTACTACTGAAAAAGCCTTGGGATTTCTACAAATTACACAAGAGTCCCCAGACAAAAAGCCATTTCCAACACTGAGTAATGGTATATTAGAGCTGATGTTTAAGAGATAGTTTTACAAGCCAAAAAAATTTTATGCAAAACAAGAAGAGAGAAGAAGAATTAAACCGAAGAACAATAACAGGAGTATTACTTACATTGCCCCAAAAGCACAGTATTTCCAGGAGTTACATGTTAGTCAAGATAAGAAGTCATGAAATATCAAGGGTAGGTTGCCTATCAGAAAGCAAAGAACAGCAGTCTTCCTCTTCTGAAAAGTAAAAATGAAAATGTCATTTTGAATAGGGAAAAGTACAGACAATTTCAGTAAATGCAGCTGGCTGGTAAAAAGGCCCAGAACTTGTTATGAGCTTATTAATGTGAATAGCGGGTTTTTGAATCTGACAGCAAGTAAAGACACTCCTTCCGATGGAAGGGTCTGTCCCTTGGACAGGGTAAAATTTTACAGTGATGCCAGAGGGTGACCTTCAAAGCTGTTCTTTCTAGAGAGCACTGTAAAGGATCTTCTGGTAGTACCAGTCTCAAGTACAAGGTTAGCAAGAAAGCAGCGCACACAGTGTTTGGCCCAAGCTCCTTCCTCTTGCCTGAGTCAATTCTATGTAAATTAAATTGGACTCCTATGTTCTCCTCATTTCTTCTCACAGCCTTTCATCAAACCATTATTTAAAATAAGTATTTCCTTCCTTCATTCCTTGCTGATGTTCGTCAGCATTAGCTGAAGTTGTCAGCCCAAGGTGAGAGTCAGCTAGGAGAAAAAAAACATAGGGCAGGATCCCAAGACTGCCCATTTCTTTTGAACTTAATGCTTCATTTCAGCAGCTCTGCTTGATCCCACTCTTTCAAACCTTTATATTTCTTGCCAACTCAGAGGCTCCAATTTCAACATTTTCTGTATGGCAACTCCTAATTGTGGCAAGTCACCGTACATATTTTTCAACATAGATAAACCCCCTTCACTTGCATCTGAGAATAAGACAAATATGTGAGTGCTCAATACATCTTACTATTAACATGCATACAAACAAGGCAGCCAAATCAATAAATTACGTGAGATAGGCTTCTCCCAGAGGACAAGAAGGAAGTAAATGAATAAAAGTACGTATGTTAGGCGAGGCTAACAAGACATCTGTGGAAGGAAGGATAAGAATAAATCTTTTCCTTGTTCTCAGTGGAACTGCATTAATCTTACCTCAATCAGGCTTTTCTTACCTGTTGCTTTTCCCCCGTTAGCAAGCAAACAAAAACTGTAGGAAGGATGGAAAAAGGAGAGCCACAGCCAAGGTAGAATGTAAAAAAAAACCAGTTACTCAGGGCACACAACAGTTAAGATCTGGTGATTAAGCAGAGCACAGCTCCTCTCTGACTTTATACAGCTTATGCACTACATTTTCTCTGCCCAGAGCCAAACAACAAAAACTAATCTTTTCCAGAGTGCTTTATCGAACAAGGATGATGAAGTGACTGTCATGAGGAAAGGACCCCTCCACACAGAGCCATTTTCTCTGTCATTCAGAGTCCTGGTGCTTTCTTAACACAGCCCTAAGCACAGCAGAGATCAGCTTATTCCCCCTTCCCACTCTATTGACTTTGGATGTCTAAGAAGAAACATGTTCCATTTCCACTCGTGTAGTGTACAGACTGTATCTCATGTTAAATACCAGAAAGACACAGTCACTTCTTACGTTCGAGATGCCCGTTTCACGCTGACACATGTAGAAATTCCTGTGTAATGCGAATGTTTCTTCATCATGGAAGTCTCTTTATAAGGTGCTGACAATTAGCGATCTGCTGATCTAGTAATACAAGCGGGTATGTTTGTACCCCTATAGTAAGAGCAGGCAAGAACACCAAGATGCATTCCTACATGCCTTAGGTGTGTCAAATAGTGGGTTTAGAGTAAGTGTAACTCTGGTCTTTAACAGTGTTCAGGCATGTTAATAATCTCTTATGAGCAAACAACACAGAATGCAGAAACAGCAACAAAAATTATTCACAGATTTCTTAGCCAAATACTGTTTACATTTGTTGAAATCATATTTTACTGCAGTCAATGAGATCTACCTTCTCTATTTCTGCTAAGAAAAATAATATGTATCTTTATCTGTCCATCCATCAATCCATCAGCTTCTGATATAGCATCACAAATCCCTGTAACCATCATTGGATTAACACAACAGTCACACCAGGAAGGACCCACTAGTACCTTCCTTGCCATTCTACCACTTTCTCCGTCCAGTTCTTGCCCTTTGAGGCAGGAGCTGTCTCTTACTCCATGTTTTCACAATGCCCAGCACAATAGCGATCTATTTTGTGACCTTCAAATGGTCTTTTTTTTTTTTTCTTGTTGTCCTTTGCTTATATAATGCGTATGATTCATTAATATGAAGTCTCCCATAACACAGAACATCTGGTTTTGGTTTTTTGTTGGGTTTTTTTTTTTTTTTTCCTTATTCTGTGAAGTAGTCAAGTTGCTTTTGGGATACTTTGTCTAAACCTGATCCCTAGGAAGTTGATATAACTAGGATGGGAAATCCCTCCAATTTCATCTTTTGGGGATAATCCCTTGTTCGTATGTTATTTCCTCATTAGATGTTTGTGAAAGGAGAACATCTTTCTTTGTAGTTGTCTTTTTCATTTAGTTTTGGAAAAGATAATCCTTGGGTCATTAACACTTTCCAAGGTCCTGTTGAGCTTGGCAGAGTTTTCTTCCCTTATATTTCACAGCAATTTTTTCACCTGTGTATATTCCCTTGAAAGGTTTCCTCCATCTGTTTTGTATTTAAATGCTTGGATGAGGCTCTGTATCTCAGGTGATGTGGCCATTTCTACACAGGGTATTATCTGTTTTGTCTTCAAAATGAACAAATGATTTACAGCCCAAATGCTGCTAACTCTCTCATTAGTGGTCAAACAGCCACTTTTTCCAAATGTCAGATGACAGATGGTGAAGAGAAATTTTATTTCCTCTTCCTCCAAAACTACCATGTGAGCTAGCAGAGAAAAAGTGAAAAGAGAGGAGAGCTGGACACATGCTTCAGATTTTAAACATATTTGCTTTTAATCAGCATTTAAAACGTGACCAGTTTTATAGATAATGACAATTATTTTTTTTCCCTTATTTTGGTCAAAATTTCACACTCTGAAATCCAATTCAAAACTGACAAACTGTTAACTACCTTATAAAGTTCATCTGCTTTTGTCTTTAGGATGTAGTGATCTCAAAATGCAACTGGTAAGTTACTCTAAGTTTTTAATTACAAAACCTAAATTAAGCTACATTGTAAAAAAAAGTGTTCTTATTTTTTCTTAGCAAGAAATTACAGCTGCTACTATTTCCTTATAGCAAATGGTTCTGGTTTAGGAAGATGAGGTAAACAGCTAAAAATGTCTATGGGATGCACTTCATAATCCAGGATTTTAGGTGTAGTCTAGAAACACTACCTAATATTAAACATTGCATCATGTAAGAGATAATTAGTAGTTATATCTATACAAATGGATATACATGTATTTCTGTCTCTCTTAAATTCTTACATTGCTGGTGATTCAAGGTATCCCAAAGATAACATACTTAAAAAGTATTTTTTGTAGCAGACAGGAAATGCTGGGTGAAATTTATCTCAGACTGAGCCCTGTTTGGTTCTGACATGGGTGATAGTTCTGGAGGACTGAAACTTAGAAATATGCTTCCTGTTGCTATAAATTTCACCAGAACCTTTGATATCCGTGTTTGATTTTGAATACAGTGTGCTCAGCTGGAATCAATAGCATCTATAGAGTGACTGACAGTACAGTCTGGTTTATTCTCTGAATGTCTCTGATAAGATTTGGTCCAACTACATGATAGGGTTAAACATGGGCTTTCTCTAACTGAAATTGTTATCCATCACAAAATCTTTAGAACCAACTTTAGAATTTTAAGTCTTTATCAAGATCTCTCTTGATGTTATTAGGAATTTTACTTGAATATATATTGAGTAATTGTTAAATACTGGGTATTTATAAATTGTCTTGCAGTTAGCTATTTTATTGGGAAGCAAAGAGATTATGGTAATAACCATAGTAACTATGTAATTGATTTTATAGTGGAAGACATCTTAACATACATATCTTGCCATCACAAAAGAATTGTATGTAGACAGAAAGAAGAAAATTACATTGCTATGCTACCAGCCACAAGATTTAATGAGTACCTGAAATTCCTTGGAGAGGTGAGAAGCAAGAGTGAATAGATTATTCATCTGCCTTTTCTGATACACTTGCTGAGTTGTTTTGTTCCGAGAACAAGGAAAGTGTTTGTCTTAGTGTTGGAGATTTGAGTGTACATTCTCATTTTTACAACAAAACTTTCTTGTCACTTCAAATGCACCCACCTTTTGCATGTTCTCAATAGACGTCCCTAAGGAGTAATGAAAATGTTCTGTCTCATTTCTGAGCAAATCACAGCAACATCTTCTGTTCACTTCTGTTCCAAAACTTTCCATTGGTAGAACCTGAATCCCTCCTTGCTACTTTGATGGAAAAGGACAGGAAAAGATTTTAAATTTGTGTAAGTAATTTAAGTAACAGCAGCAATTTTTCATCTATCTATCTCAGCTGCCTTGGCCAAATTTCGTACTAATGCTCCTCCAAATACTTGTATGCTCCCCTGCATATTCAGCTGATGCTAGCAGATGCTTAGCCTGCAAGTCAGCCCTCCAGGGATGGAGCCATAAATGTCTTCCTCAAAAGTGCATCGAGCACCATTCCCCTCACAGCAAAACTTAATGACTTCACATAGGAATCCAAAACCAAATGAGGCCTCTTGCTAAGAGGAAATCAAGTTATAGTTCATTTTCTTATCCTTGCTTGAACTCAGCCTTCTGCAACCACTGCAAGGCTTTCTCTCTCTAAAATTAATGTATTCTGTTGAAGGTGCTTGTAGCTTCTCACTGACAGGGACAAAAGGCAACACGGTAAAACCAAGCCCCAACCCACATTTTTTTTTTAATCACCTTGTATAGATAGATCTGTGACCAAAAAGGGAATGATTTGCCATTAAACCAAAGGCAGACAAAAATAGAAGGATCGAATGAAGTAAGTCTACCCTATGTGAAACAAATGGACTGGATGGACTATGTACTGTTCTTTAAATTGGAGAGTGACATTTATAGCAGTTAGCATACGATTGCATAAAAGTCATGAAGTGTTTCAAATCTTTGTGTTTTTACACCTTTACATTTACAGATAGGGGAAAAGCTTAAAATGTGATAGAAAGCAGAAGGTATGTGAAAGATATGATTCGGTTTTCTTGGTTGTTTGGGTTTTTTTCCCCCTGAAAACTCAGCTTTAGAGCTAATCCTGTGCTTTGTGGGAACTTGATTTGGCAGGACTCAATGTTTGTTACCAGCGCAGTGTTGCTGGGAATGCTGCTAACAGTATCCCGAGTGGTAAAACGAAGATGAATGATATATTCTGAAGGCTGAAAATTTACTAAGGAAAGCATAAATTAAATTCAGGAAAACATAAGAATATATTTTTCTACTAATTTTGATGAAATAGACGAATATGAAACTATAGAGAAAAAAGTTTCATTTGAAGGTTGGATAACTGTTAATAAAAGAAAATCAAATTATAAATACCAGACCCTCCTTAAATGTAATTCACTTTCCCTCCATTGATTTAAGCAAGTATTAAATTGACTTAAAGTCAGCTATGTTAACTTCTATCTCGAAGGGGTTTGGTTCTGAACATGTAAGAACTTGATTTCTTAAAGTCTTTCAGATTTATCGTTCCCATGGTGCATAGAAAGGCTGATCATATCTCAGCAAAGTGCAGTCTGCCAAAGAAATGAAAAAAACTCAAGTCCCTCCCCATATGGCCTCAGTTTAGATCATTCTCTGTGTGTGTGGACACATATGGATATAGAATTCATTTTAAATACATATATACATACACACAAATGTATGTATAAAGAAAATTATATAAATAAAATATAAAATTATTTATAT
>NW_009910670.1:0-18585 GCF_000696875.1 Nestor notabilis
CCCAAATGCCTCTTGCAACACTGACAGGCTTGGGGCATCGACCAAATCTTTAGGAAGCCTGTTCCAGGGTTTGAGCATTCTCTTGTTAGAGAAATGCTTCCTAGTGTCTAGTCTGAACCTCCCGTGATGCAGGTTTGAACCATTCTCATGCATCCTGACCCTAGAACCCATGGAGAAGGGATCAGCGCCTCCCTCCCCAGCTCCCATCCTCGGGTACAGAGCCATGAGGTCGCCCCTCAGCATTCTTCCCTCCAAACTGGACAAGCCCAAAGTCCTTAGCTGCTCCTCAGAGGATTTGCCTTCCAGCCCTGCCACCAGCTTTGTGTCCTCCCTGGGTGCATTTGAGGAACTTCACATCCTCACAAACAGTGGGGTGCAGCACTTGCAGGGAGTGCTCCAGGTGAGGCCACACCAATGTTGAAGACAGTGGGACAGTTCCCTCTCTGACCAGCTGGTTCTGCCGTTTGATGCAGTCCAGGCTCTCTGGGTGCCCAGGCACAGGGCTGACTGGCACAGGGATGACTCACACAGAGCCACCTGCTGACCAGCCACCCCACCCCAGTCCCTTCCTGCAGGGCTGCTCACCAGCTACTCCTCTCCCGTTTTATGGGATGTCCTTGGAAACCTGTTAGTGGGTCCAGAGGAGGCTGCAGAAACGCTCAGAAGGGTGGAGCACCTCTCTAATGCAGGCAGGCTGAGAGAGCTGGGGTTGTTCAGCATGGAGAAGGCTCTGGAGAGACCTTATCACTGTATTACTAACTGCTATGAGGTGTGCGTGGGGGTGTAGTCTTTTGTGATAGGACAAGAGGAAATGGCCTCGAGTTGTGCCAGGGGAGGTTTAGGTGGATATAAGGGAAAATGTCTCCACCAGAAGTGTTGTCAAGTACTACAACAGGCTGCCCAGGGCAGTGGTGGAGACACTACCCCTGCAGGGATTTAAAGGACATGTATATGTGGCACTTGGGAACATGGGCTAGTGGTGGTCTTGGCAGTGCTGGGTTGTACTTGGTGAGCTTTAAGGGTCTTTTCTGACACAAAGGATTCTGTGATGCTAAACCAAGGTGGGCAATCCAGCAAATTCCACAGGCAACACCAGCTTCTGGAGGAGCCGTGCTCTGGTGAAGACTTGGTCTCTGTCAGGGAATAAAGCAGAAAGTGCAGCACAGAGAAAACACAGGAGTGGGAGAAGCCAGAGACTAAAACTGAGTGAGTTCCAGTGATCCTGTGGGGGACTGGGAGTCCCCAGGTGCATTTAAACCTACCTGCAGGCTTCATGAAGAAGTGAAATTTGAAAGATAGATGAAAAAAACAGTGTGGAGCAGCTTTTGTCTCCAACTTGGTTTTGTTATTCAAATAATTCATCCTAAAATCTCTGTTAGCTGATTAGTGTCTGGTATTAAGCCTTAATGCTGGAGGCCTAGCTTTTCTGTGGTGCCCATAAAGGAACAAAGCTGAAGGGAGCTCCCTCGGTTCAAGGCCAGGTTGGACAGGGCTTGGAGCAACCTGCTCTAGTGGAAGGTGTCTCTGCCCACGGCAGGAGATTAGAACTGGATGAGCTTAAGATCCCTTCTAGTGCAAACCAGTCTGTAGGTCTGTGGGTGACAATATGCCCTTTCCCCAGGGCATTGCCTCTGGGGGTCCATTGCTTTAATGGCACAAGACATTTCAGATGATAGACTTGGGACATGCACAAGCTGCAGGGAGGTTCCAGGGGGCTGGGTGGCTCCCAGGAATTCATCAATTTCCCTTCTGGACTCTGGGTGGGAAGCTGCCTCCTTCATCCTGCTCTGCATTCATCATCACTGCTCCCAGCTTATCGTTCAGCTGCAGCAGTGCAGGGTGATGGGATGTGTGATGGGAGAGCTCGAGGCTGCAGGCAGCACAAGTGTCATTTCAGCACTAGCAGGAGGCACTGCAGACAGAACATTTATTCTCTGTGTGCTGCTGTCTCACAGAACCCGAGAGCAGAACTCATCCTGCCATCGCAGGGAAGGCTTTGGCGCCCTGCAAACAGCACTGAGGGAGCTGGAAAGTGGGGCTGCCAGAGCAGAGCACTTGCATGCGCAGCGGGATGTAAAAATAGGCTGTTCCTGGTGTCCTCACTTCCCAGCCATCCTGGAAGCCCACGGGGAGGAATGCTCTCTGGCAGAGGAGAGATGCAGTCCCCTGACGTAACTTGCCTTGGCAGCTATGCTGCAGAGCGGGAAGTTGTGAATTCAGTCTTACACCAGAGCATCCCTGCTCGCTGTCCACATGTCCAGGTCTGTGCTGGGAGCCGACTCCTCTCACTGCAGCATCTCCCTTCATCATCCTGGTGGGACCAAGGAGCTTCTGTTAGGGCCTCCAGGGAAGCTCAGCGCCTGTGGGAGGAGAGACATGGGAGAGATGAACGCCTCTGCAGCTGAAACTGTTCCTGAGGAGCTCCCACCAACAGCACGAGGTGTCAGCCCCGCTCACAGACGTGAAGAAGTGTTGTGGGAAAAGTTGGGCTGGAAAAAAGAGCTGGCGGGTGGGAACTGGGGATGCTGAGCTGCAGCATCACAAGGTGGGGATCCATGTTCACAAAAGACTCTGGAGAACCAGACCATGGGAGACCCCATCCCCATCATGAGTGAGGGGTCTGTGGTAAGATCCCAGGAAGCCACCCTGCAGCACAGCACTGTCCCTCACGGGGAAGGGCTGGGAAAGATTTCAGGGCTGGAGGACATGGGCCAAGCCAGGGGTCCTGGTGGCAGAGATGGGCAGCACCCATAAGCGTAGGTCATGCTGCTTGCTGTGTCAGGGTGCTTGGGCTGGTGGGTGGGCTAGGAGGTGCAGGCAGCCAGGACCCTACCCCTGAGGTACTGCAGGGTGGTAGGTGCACTGCTCCCTCCCACAGCACCGAGCTGCAAGCGTGGTGCAGAAGAAGCTTGTGGGAACAAGCTGCCCCTTCCCTGTGTCACTAAGGATGATGCAAGAAAGCCCTGGGCAAAGCCTGTGGGCGTCTGGTGGGGGCTCGGGACTGAGGCTGGGGCTGGGTTGCTGCAAGAGAAGATCCCAGGGATATGAGGGTTATGGATGCAAATGAAGCAGCAGATTTGAAAAATACATACACTGTGTAGGAAGCAGAAGCAGGATCTATAGCTTTCAGGACGCAGAAAATAAGCTGTGTCTGAACAAATCATCTGAGTGGTTATGACTGCTCAAATTTAATGCATTTTATCCAGTGGTTAATCACCCTCACCAATAAAATTTTGTGTCTAATTTTCGATGTGGATATGTCTGGCTTCAGCTTCCAGAGATTGAGTCTTTTTATATCTTTCCTGGCTCGATTAAAGAGTCATTTAATATTTCCCTATGAAAGTAGTTCTACAGTGTAATCAAGTCACCCCTCAATCTTCTTTTGGATAAGCTGAACAGATTGTGCTCTTTAAATCTTCTGCGGTAAGGCACTCACTCTAGCCTCACATCATTCTGCGTGGGGCTTTGCAGAATCTCTTTGAGTTTTCAATATTCATTTCAAATATTGTTAATATAAAGCAATGCCCAGTTCTGGCTGCCACATGTTTTGGGGGAGTCATCCCAGAGTCAGAAAACTGCCTCACTCCCCTCTGGAGCCATGGGCTCTCCCTGCAGGAGCAGGGGGGTCTCTGGGGTTGTCAGGGTGGACAGGGTGCTACAGAAGGTGCTGAGACCCCTTCCTGTAGCTCTGCCCTCTCCCAGGGCTGGCAAAGGTGCTGAGGAGCCCAGGCCCGTGTAGGAACACCGGTGACCTCCTCCATGGCAGGAGCTGACATCCATGCTTGCCTGCTGATGCATCCTGTCTTCTTGGAAACTGGCTGCCTCTCCTGTGGCCTTTCTGCTTGTGCCGTAGCCGCCTGCTTTCCTTAAAGGCCTTTGGGAATCATAGAATGGTTTGGATTGGAAATCCAGGGGCAGGGACACCTTCCACTAGACCATAGTGCTCCAAGCCCTGTCCTGCCTGGCCTTGAACACTGCCAGGGATGGGGCAGCCACAGCTTCTCTGGGCAACCTGTGCCAGGGCCTCACCACCCTCACAGGGAAGAACTTCTTCCTCAGATCTCATCTAAATCCAACCTCTGTCAGTTTAAAGCCATTCCCCCTTGTCCTGTCCCTGCCTGCCCTTGTCAAAAGCCCCTCTCCAGCTTTCTTGTCAGCCCCTTTAGGCATGGGAACCTGCTCTAAGGTGTCCTTGGAGCCTTCTCTTCTCCAGGCTGAACAAGCCCAGCTCTCTCAGCCTGTCTCCACAGGATACACATGGGGTGTCTTGAGATGGCCAGTCATATAGAGAGAGGTCACAGTAGGAGATGCAGACACTGAAGAGAAGACAAATCATGGTTCACCACTTCTCTCGAACAAGAGCTAGGCCTGTATTTGCTCACCGGGAGCCGCACTGCTCAAGTGCTGGGATCCATTCCCAGCACATCCCCACACAGCGATCAGGGTGGGAGCACACTGCCAGCACCAGGCACCCCCTTGCCAGGCCTGGTGGCTCCTTCACCCCGCACTCCTCCATCCTCACCTTGTCATCAGCTCGGGGCTTGTCCTCAACACTGCAAACACTCCTGTGGCCTTGCCTGGGCCATGTCCTGTGCTTAAATAAACCCATAGCAAAGTGTCAGCACAGCAGTGGTAAATGCAGTTTCACTGGTAAGGCTCTGTGCAGGCCTCGATGTTAAACAGCCTCATACACTCAACTATGTACTGTGGATTTACCATTCGCTTGCTGCCTGACAGCTGTACTTGGCACAGCTATGGATGGGATTAATACACGGGGTTACCTCCAAGCTCCACGGTGAGATCAAAAAGCTGCAGCTTATCTGGGGAATAGCTCTTGCCCTGATTCCTATCCTGAAGAGGACAGCTACTGTACTCAAAGGAGACATCTCTATGCTAAACACCTCCCTTCCGAGTTGCTGCCACTAACTCCCTGCTTTGCAGCAGGAGCCACAGCAAAGTCCTGATGTGTTCAGGAAAAGGCAGAGCCCACCCGTGGCTGTGGTCATAGGGGAGGGATGAGGCTTCCTGCTCCTGCTTTGGTTCCAGGAAGATGAGCAGTGTCTGTCTCTCAGCTTGCCCAGACAGTGACATCCCCACAGAGTTGAAGCACCAGATTTTAATGGCAGGAGTGATTAAGCACCTCAGGGTCCCAAGGGCACTGAGAAGCTTTACAGCTCTGGTGAGCCCACTGGGGACCCACAGACTCTGCCACATGGCCAGGATATCCATTTCAGCTCAGCTTTGTCCCTTACTGCAGCTTGGATACAGCTCTCCAGCCCTGCATCCTGCATGGAACTTGGGGGTCTGTGGCCAGTGGCTTTTCTCCAGCCCTGTCTCCTTTTGCTCCAGCCTGGACCCCTAGAAGGGCCCTGCACTGCTCCATCCCCTTGCCCATCTTCTCCTGCCCGCCTGTGTGGTCTTGGGGCTGGAAACAGGCTGTGCTGTGCCTGCTGGGCAGGGAGCTGATGCCCGTCTCCTGCTTCCTCACCAGGTCAGGCAGCTGCCCCGACACCAGTGGGTTTGGAAGAGAGCAGCGAGTGCCCTACTCTTGTCCTCCGGGCCAAAGCTCCCTGGAGCTCTGGGGTCCCTCCTGCTGCCTGCAGCACTGTCTGGCACCTGCATAGGGCCATGCAGTGAGCCAGGACTAATCTGACTATGAACCTTCCCTTATGCCATGGCAGTTTCCAGTTGGTTTGGTCCATGGCCACCAAGATGCTGGAGCGGCTGGTCTGGGGGTGGGAATGGTGGGAGGAGGAGGAGGTGGAGGAGGATGAGGAGGCATCACTGCTCTTGGCAGCGGTGCCAGTTTGAGGCACTTGCAAAAGGCAGCATCAGATGGAAGTGAGGCAGATGGAGAGTGCCTCAGAGCTGAGAAAGTTGGGGTTCTGAGCATGAAGTTCACCCTGAAAAACTGTTTCCATTTTCCTGTGGCCACTGTCCACAGAAAGTGTCCATTCGAACATCCTTGAGTGCATTTTTATTGCAGAAAACCACAAGCTCTTCTCCCCTGTGACTCTCACCTTCCTCCCCCACTTCCCCTGTTCTGAAGTCATGCGATGCGGCCTCTCGGTACATTTAAGTTCTCTCATGATTTTTTTCTTCCTTATCTGTGATAAGTACCAGCTCCATCTGTTTGCCTGCAGTTAATGTGGGCTCCTCTCTCCCTGATCTCCTCTGCCTTTGCAGTAACTTTGGGCTCTGATTTTCCAGCTCGGGCAGCACTGCAGGAACTGGTGTTGTAGCTGCCCCTGGCTGCACCACATCCCAGAACTGTCGTGAGCAGTGGGGTACCCTGCTCTGCAGAGGCTGACGATGGTGGGGACCTCCTCACAGGCTTGGGCCAGGGGATGCTTATCTGATCGCTGGCACCTTTGAGACATCAGCTCAGTGTGGTTGGTGAACACCCATGTGGGGGGTGAGCATTGCACATCTCTGCTGGAAACGACAGGCTGAGAGAGCTGGGCTTGTTCAGCCTGGAGAAGAGAAGGCTCTGGGAACACCTTTAGAGCAGCTTCCAGTGCCTAAAGGGGCTGACAAGAAAACTGGAGGTGGCTTTTGACAAGGGCAGGCAGGGACAGGACAAGGGGGAATGGCTTTAAACTGACAGAGGGGAGATTTAGATGAGATCTGAGGAAGAAGTTCTTCCCTGTGAGGGTGGTGAGGCCCTGGCACAGGTTGCCCAGAGAAGCTGTGGCTGCCCCATCCCTGGCAGTGTTCAAGGCCAGGTTGGACGGGGCTTGGAGCAACCTGGTCTAGTGGAAGGTGTCCCTGCCCGTGGCAGGGGGTTGGAACTGGATGAGCTCTAAGGTCCCTTCCAACCCAAACCAGTCTGTGGTTCTATGAAGAGCAGGCCTGAGGGAGTGGGTCACATGACAGGAATGGCAGCGATGGCGCATTGGACACCAAGCTGTAGACCCGCTGTGGGGTGTGCAGGCAGGAACCTCATCGGGTGAGGTTCCACAGCATGCAGGTGACTTCAGTGGGAGAGCAGGATCCTGGGGATCTGGGGAAGTGGGAGCATCCACACAAGATCAGCCAGACTGATCAGAGGCCATGAGCTCCAGGTTCACAGGGAAAGGGCAAAAGCTTGGGCTTGTTTCAGCTGAGAAAGGAGATGATTGCAACGACTTTGCATATATTGAAATATGGAGAAATCTGACAAAGAGGGAGGGGATCATTTAGAAAGGAAAAGGAATCATCTGCTGAAGCTCCAGAAAGGGAATTCAAAGCCTGATAATTTTCTAAGAATAACTGTGCACCGGAATAGACTAAAAGTGTCAGATCTCTGTCCCCGGCAGTTGGTAAGGGCAGGATGAATATTCCCAGGAACCTGGTCAGATAACGGAGCCTGGCCTGGGACAAGGGGACAAACCAAGACATCATTTTGCAGCCCTTTCCAGCATCGTTGTCTAGTTCCTTCTTCTTTTTCATTCTTTTACAGAGAGTATTTTACTAGCTTATATTTAAAATGTACGTATGTATGTATGCAAATCTGTTTTTCTTGGTCAAGGCAGGATGGAGAATGTGAAGGGCGAGCAAGGGTGAGTTCAGTGGTGAAGCTGTGGAGGAGCATGGAGCCAGGGCCTGGGTGGCACAGCCAGCATCCTCTCCAGCACTGAAATGCAGTTTCCAATTGTCCTTCAGGCAAAATCCTGCCTTCCAGAAAAGCTCTGTTTGGATTTATATGTATTGAGGATGTTCTGGTTGCAAACCTTCCTAAACCATGACTAAAAATACGTCTTGCTGCTTATTTGTGTTTGTGCTGTTTCCACAGCAGCCAGCAGTTCTTGTTAGTCTTCTGAAAGGAAGAACCCTCACATCTCGGTATTTTCTCCCCTGAATGTGCTTGTCTGCCATAATTGCCACTTCTTGAACGTTTCTGACAAGCTATGCAGGCACAGATTTCTTCAGTCACGAGCTGAATATCCTTTTCCAGCTCCACGGTGCAGCTTTTCCCTTCTGTGCAGCCTCTCCACCCTTCAGAGTGGCTCTGCCAGAGCTGGAGGTGTTGTGTCGGCGCAGATCTCGCTGGTGCTGAGCCTGGAAGATCTACCTCCTATGCCTGTATCTCTTCATCACTCTTCATTGCACCCTCCTTTAAACCCTCTGCAGTTATGCTGGCCCCTCTTGGAGCATTTTTGCTCCATCTTTGGTCACTGTGTGACCCCTGCAGTCTTCTTGGATGTTTTCCTTCCTTTGTTTCTTTGGCTTGGGGCTACAGGTTTTATTACCAGGGAGATGATCATTTCGACTATTTAAATACATGTTGTTTGAGTGGGACCAGCTTGCCAAGTTAGCTGTCTCTCTCTGTTTGTCCACTCTGAAACTGCTGTTTATCCACTCCATTTTTGCGAAGTCCACTAATTTTATCAGCAGTGATTTCATGATCAGTCCTAGATAATGTCTTACCAGACAAGGCTTAAAAGATGAAGAGGAATCAGCTCTCATCTCATGTGCTGAGGGTAAAACCACACCATGCGGTATAGTAAACGGAGGAGCAGCAAGAGCTCAGGGATCTGGACATGTCTCGACAACGGGGCTTCCCCAGTTGCTGTCATGAGCCCTGAGGCTCCTGCTCTGGCATGCCCCATTCCGATAAGGTCTTGTCCTATAGGGTCTGTGGTGCCAGGAAATCTTATATTGGGCAGGAGCTGCTCGCTGCACCTTTCCTCTCCAGCCCCACTCGTCGCGTCTGCCTGGCTCAGCCTTCACACGTGTTTTCCCCATTTGCATCATGTTTTAAAGTGGTGCTGAATGTGCAGACCATTCCAGAAGATCTGTTGTCTGTCTGTCTGTCCCCATTGACAGGCTGACACCCCTGGCTTCGCCATGTCCCATGGTGCACAGTGGTTTGGGCAATGGGCTGTTGCACGGTGTGATGAAATGCCAGCCCCTCTGTCCATCTCCACTGTTTATGGAGAGGTTCTGCTCCTGTGTCCCTGCTGTGTTGGAGCACTGATGTTTTGCAGGGTCTCCAGACTCAGAAGGGTGATGGGTGCTACCAGCTCCCCTTTGCCTCCTGCTGTTAGGAGCTGGGTGCTTGGCAGCTGACCTGCAGCATGGGGGCCAGTGTCCCCACACCATGCTGAGCCCCCACAGCAGGTGCCTTCTCAGCCTTTGCTGCCCTGACCTGGTTTTGCATCACAAGCATTGGCCAACTCCAGCTTCTCCCTTGGGCTGTCATACTCAGCTTGAGGTTCTCCTCATCTCACTCTGCCCATGGTGGAGGTGGCATCACCAACGCTGGGATCTCCTCTGCCAGCACCCAGAGCTGAATGAGGTGAGTCTGCTGCATCCTCCACTATGAATCTCCACCTTCACATCCACCCACCTTGCTTTCTGGTGCCTTGGTCTTTGGCTCTGGCTTCAGCAGTCAAAGTGTCTTGGTTCGATGTTAACTGTGGCTGCAGATTCCTACCATGAGAATGCTGGTTAGAGTGGCTCTCCTGTGGTTGCTTTGCAGGCAATGCTGTCCTCCTGGCAGTGGCTCACTCTCCAGAAAACCCATTCCTGCAAATAGCTCCTATCTGAGCTGGGGCTCATGTTCAGCTGCTATGCCCCCAGCTGCTTTGTTCAAAATAAGCAAGAAGCACCAAAAGTTTGAATTTTCACCAAAAATTTTCCTAAGCTGCTCATGGCCTCAGAATAGCAATAGCACTTGTGCTTGGTGAAGAAGGACATATGACTCAGGCTCCCCAACACACCAGGCACTGCTCAGCAGTGCAGGGACAAGGGTCCATGGTCCTGGAAGGGGGGGACCAGCATCTTCCATTTCCACTGGTTCTTGCTGTCAAGATGCAGGCAAACACCCACTGGGCAGCTTTCCCTGCACGCAGCCTCCCTTACTGCTTGACTTGGGACCAGGTTGAGAAGCACACCCAGCACGGTGGGCAGCACATCCCTGACGCCATGCAGGTTATGCCCTGATGAAGTGGCCGAGCGCAGGTACAGCACCAAGGGTAGCTTTGAGTCTCATCAGGAAATCCTCTTGTCTTATGAATTTGTGGTCCCAGTGCGCACTGGGACAAAGCTTTTGGCATCTGGGGTCTGCAGTACTGCAGGGGGAAGTGCTTCTGCTATGGCCGATGGTGGTGGCAGTGGAACCAAGTGATTTCCATGGCCAGAAAGGTAACATGGCTGTTCATGGCCTGCTGGGGAGGGCTCCCTTGGATAAAAGCACAGGCATCTGTGCTGAAGATATCCCTGCTTCCTCCAAGGGTGGTGATAACACGAATGACAGGGTCTGGGAGGCATGTTTAATGAACAGTTGCACAAGACAGGGATGTTGCTGTTAGCTGCATCAGGCCCGAGGACAGGCAGAGACATCTCCCTGAGTGCCTGTCTCAGTGCACGTCTGCACCATGATGGTGGCTGCAGACAACTGCAGCTGCACCCGGCATGCCGACAGAGTGGGGCCATCTGCTCCTCCCCAACTCTGTCACCCTGTTGGTGGGACAGACAGGGACACCACATTCCCAGGGGATACTGTGTTGTACCCGTGCCTAAGCCCCTCTCGTTGGTGTCGGTGAGGCTGAAGGAAGACAACCAAGGCCATTTCCTCAAAAGTCAACTTCAGCCACGGTCACAGTGCCACTGGAAAACATTTTCATCAGGTAGGTTGCAAGTTTGAGCACCAAACTGTACTCAAAGTGCTCAGACAGATGCAGCTGTTCGGTTTCTGCCCCCAGGTTTTATGTCCCTCACCTGCAATAAGTTGGATGGTGCCAAATCGTGCTGTAGAGGTGCCTGTGGGTGTGCTGGGCTGGATGTCCACAAGGCTGCTGTGCCAGGACAGAGGAGGAGACACTGCTGCTGACCCTGGGTGTCCCTGCTGACAGCCTGTGGCTGAGAATGCTTTTGCTGTTGTATTCAAAAAATGCTTCCTTTGGTGAAGAAGCACAGCAGTTTGGAGCACCCTAAATTTCCCTTGCGAGAGAAGTTCTGCTTTGCTCTGTATTCTCCCGTTCTTGGCCTCCTTGTTTAACCCGCAGCCAGTGCGAGGGACAGAGAACTGCAACACCATTTTCCCCTCGTTTCTCCCCAGCTCAGCACTTTTCCTGGGCAGATGTCAGATGTGCTTTACTGTCTGCAAATGCTGATGAGCGGGTGGTACATGTCATGGTCCAGACGTTCCCACTGTCCCCTCGGGTACCTATCTCATGAGAACCTGCCAGCACAAGAGCTGTCAGCATTTTCAAAAGGAGTGATGCAAGACACAAGGGAAGGAAAACTCGAGTTTGCACCAGTAACTGTGAATGAATGACCCATTTTAAACTACATCTGAGTGCCTCCAGCTCACTGTGAGGGTGCTGAGGCCCTGGCACAGGTTGCCCAGAGAAGCTGTGGCTGCCCCATCCCTGGCAGTGTTCAAGGCCAGGTTGGACGGGGCTTGGAGCAACCTGCTCTAGTGGAAGGTGCCCCTGCCCATGGCAGGGGAGTTGGAACTGGATGAGCTTTAAGGTCCCTTCCAACCCAAACCAGTCTGTGATTCTATAATTCCGTGTCCCAAAGCCAGCTCATTGCATCCCCACTGCAGTGCCCAGCATCCCAACACTTATGTCTGTGCCCCTGCTTTGTCTTTTACTCAAGGTGCTTCTCAGCTGGGATGGGGCCCCGCTGGTTCTGCTGGCCTCAGTGCACTGAAGGCATCATGGATGGCAGGGCTCCCAGTGCCCTGAGGTACAAACTCCTGCTGCCTCTGCAGGTTTCCTTTCAGTGACTTTGGCTAAAATCTGTCACTCTGGGAACAGCGGATGTGTCTGTCTTGAATGGGTAAGGCAGCTGCTCTGCTTTGTGGGATGCCTGGTGAAATGCAGAAGGTGATCTGCTGAAGGACTGTGAGGGTTGGAGCAGGAGGTTAGAACAGTCTCCATCATGGGCTGGGGTCTGTGACATCCAGCTCAGTGACAGCTCCTCTACTCACTTCTGTGGTGGATATAGAATCATAGAATGGTTAGGGTTGGAAAGGACCTGAAAGATCATCTAGTTCCAACCTTCCTGCTAGATTTCTTCCTTAACTAAGGAAGAAATCAAAGAAAATTAAGGAATTAATTAAAGAAAAATATGACAAAAAGCCAGGTCTCTCCTTTAGTTTGACTGAATTCCACTTATTGGGCATTTTGGATTTACACCTTCTTAAAGAAGGACTTCGATTCTTTCATCAGGTTGTAGAAAGGCTTCTGAAGCAATCTGCTGTTTTCAGCCATTGTAGGACCTCATTCTTTGATGGAGCCTAACTTTGGTATTAAGTGATCCAATGGAGCTGCCTTCCCTGTCACGGCAGGAACTGGCACTTTGGGGAGAGCAGGAGGATTTGGGCCCTGCAGAGGAGCCACGGAGGTGAAGCCACTGTGTGAACTCCCCTGAATGCACACTGGAGGCTTGTTAGAGCTTCATTAGAGGCAGATGCCTGGATAATCACCACTGCAGTATCTGTCAGTTGTTTCCTTAGGAACTCGGGACACAAAGCAATGTGTAACGAGTGGAGCTAATAGAAAACAGAAGTCACGGTAAATGAGAATTCATGATGAGTGGTAAAAGATAAGGGGAGTGAGAGGCATCAGGAAGAAATCAGGGTCAGGCACTGCCAAGGGGAGCGGGGAGAAGATGTGAGAACACGTTGGGAGCAGGGGAGCTGTCAGCAGCAGCGTGCCTGCCCGGCTCCGCACTGCTGCTGTCAGTGATGCTGTGGAGCGGGAGGAGAGTTTGATGTTTCTCCTTTGCACTGGAAGGCAGCAGCAATGGACTCATTTTCCACGCAGGGATGACGTGCCTGATGATGGCACAGATCCGCGGGGAAGCAGTGATGGCAACGCACGAGGAGCTACCCGGGAGATGTGGGATAATGGATAACAGTGACACTCCATGCCGGTCCCTATGGAGCGGCTGCCTCACTGGCACATGGATGCTTGGGGCACGGTAGTGGGGCTGGCTGCTCCCACAGCCCCAGGCATTCTCAGCCACTCACAGGACTGCTGCTACTGATGTGCCACCAGCAGCTGAAGCTGTGGAGTGGTGGTGCAGAGGGCAGCCAGGTGAAGCACTGCGAGTGCCAGGGATGTTTTCTGTGTTATTCATGATCTGCAGTTTCCAAGAAGAGCTGTGTCTGCTCCAAGTGGTGTATCTATGCCATTGGCATAGCCACAGGGAAATGGTGGCCAGTGGGAAAGTGACCAAAGCCAGAGGGAGTGTGTGGTAGCCACCAGCAGCCTCTGCCAGGAGCAGGGTGGCTGGTGGGGCAGAGGCAGGGGCAGGGGGCAAGGGGCAAGGGCAAGGGGAAAGGGAAGGGAAAAAGGGAAAAGGACAGGACAAAGGAAGGAGCAGAAGGGCAAGGGAAGGGGAAGGGGCAGGGAAAGGGATGCAGGGGAAAGGGAAGAGGAAAGGGAAAGGGAAAAGGAAAGGGAAAGGGAGATGGAAAGGGGAAAAGGAAAGGGAAAGGGAAACAAAAAGGAAAATGGAAAGCAGAAAAGGAAAGGGAAATGGAAAGGGGAAAATGAAAGGGAAGGGGAAATGGAAAGGTGAAAAGGAAAGGGAAAGGGAAAATGAAAGGGAAAGGGAGATGGAAAGGGGAAAAGGAAAGGGAAACAAAAAGGAAAATGGAAAGCAGAAAAGGAAAGGGAAATGGAAAGGGGAAAATGAAAGGGAAAGGGAAATGGAAAGGTGAAAAGGAAAGGGAAAGGGAAAAGGAAAGGGAAACAAAAAGGAAAATGGAAAGCAGAAAAGGAAAGGGAAATGGAAAGGGGAAAATGAAAGGGTAAAGGAAAGGGTCCTGCTTGCTCCTGTGCATTGACCAGCTGTGTAAGCTCAAGCACAAAGGTAGAGCTGGGGAGACACATCCAGAAACACCAGGATGATAGTCCCAGCAAGTCCTAAGCAGCCCTGGCACCGTGGGGCTGGGACCCCCACCTGGGCTTTCCGTTTTCCCACTTGCCATGGGGCACCCAGAAGCAGCCTCAGCCAGGCTGGGTCACTGCTGATGGCACAGCGGTGCCCCCAGTACTGAGCGCCAGGGCTTTGGTGCCCAGGACCCTTGGTGACTGCACTAGGGTGATTAGTTTCCCTCTTTCAGTAATTCCATTTTTAATTTGTAACCAAGAACACACCATTTTGCTTTGCAGGAACAATTTCGACCACTTTCCTCTGAGAGCTAACCTGCTGGGAACTGTCCTCTCCAACAGCCTGTCTTCAGTGTTTGAAGACTCTGCTGAGAAGGTAAGTGAAGAGGTAACACGCTCTGCTTCAGTAGGAAAATCAACTTTGTGCCATGGGATGTTTTGATTTAAAAACTTAGCAGTTTTATTAGTGCTAATGAAGTGCTAAAACTTAGTGCTAATAGTGCTAAAACTTAGCGGTTATTAGTGCCAATAAAGAACTACTTGTTGACTCTAAAAGGCTAACTGGTGAATTTAAAGCGTGTTTGTCAACAGGAATTTCTTTTTTGTCCCAGTTTGTTCCTAGGCATGTCCTGAAAGACCTCAGCTAGTGCTGGTGGCATTCAGCACCTTACTCAATGGTCTAAAATCCAGAAGGAAAACATGGGTGTTGAAAACATGTGGATGAGCTGCAGCCAAAATCACAGACTGGGGATCACAGATGAGCAAGGAACCCCCCCAGAGGTGTGCGCAAGGCAGAGGTGTAGGTGACCCCCCCAGATATATGTGTACAATGAGAGGGCGAAGGTGACGCTGGGGCTGGAAAACAGTATCTAACAGAAATCAGCTTTGTGTTTTGAGAAGCTGTTGAGACACATGAGAGGATTGAGAAAAGAAACATGAAAATCACCTGAGGTTTGGAGAAGACTCCTTACTTTGATCTTCGTAAGCCTTACAATCTCATCAGAACAGAGGTTGAGTGGAGTCTTCATTACAGAGAGAGGGTGTTGTGAGTGTCATCACTGGGGAGGAGCTGCAAAGCTGCCGGTGAGCTGCTCTCCCAGATACCTTATCGATATCTCACCAGCAAAGGGCAGTGAGGCTCCCCCTCCCCTGGCATCTCACAAGAGTTGGGCAGTTCGTTCTACATAGTATTTTAACTGGTGACCAGTGCAACATCCACAGGCAATAAATTCCCAAGTGGAAGGGAAGGAAGAGCACTGTGGGATTACAGACAGCATCACTGCTGCGAAGGATCCGGGTGGGCAGCAGTGAGATGGACATGTGTGCTGATTAAGTCACTTACTTACAAAAAGAACAAACCTCAAGTTTGGGATATATTTTGGGAGACTGAAGAATTTAAAATCAGTTAAAAATGTTTGTTAGAATTATTGGAAATGATGGAGCAAGGCTGGAAAAAATAAATTGGGGGTGACACCACATCTCAGGCAGGAGATGTCTTGCTGACCTCTGGGATCAGCTGTCACAGAGCAGCCCCTGTTGCTGTGATGAGCAGAGGGAAACATCGCTTGAAAACAGACCATCATGTGAGCCATCCCCAAATTAGATGTCTGATGCCAGACTTTTCAAGATGGGTTTTCAAATCTGTCCCTTTTTCTTGGTCATCCAAGAAATTCTGCTTGGGGTTTGCATTTAAATTCTCATTTTTTTTAAGTCAAATCTTCCCTTTTCAGTGATTTTGCTTGGCTTCCCTCTGTTCACAGAAATTAAGTCTTTTGAAGCACTACATAAACATGTTACTGGCTGGGATTATCACTTATTTGTCTGGATTGGTTGCAATCCCATCATGATCACCTATTGCATGGTGGCCCCTTGTGGGTTATACCAGCACCTGTCCAGTTCAGAGCACTAGATCCCAGGGTTCACTTGCAGTGCTCTGCAGGTGCATAAAGATAAGGAGGAAAGCAGAAAACAATGGATTATTTCCTTTTTTTTTCCTCTTGTTCCTTTTCCAAGAGAGGAAAAATATTGAAATATATACATGTGTGTATATGTATGTGCATGTATTTATATAATAAAAGGACTAATCTTGCTGCCTGGGCTATAGAGGCAGAAATACAGGCATCTTCCTGTGTATCTGGAAATTCCCCAGGCTGCAGTACCTCACGCTCTCCAGATACTACTTAGGGAAAACGTAGCTGCTTTCCCAGGGGCCTTCACAGGGTGACAGTGCAGGGCCACACACATTTCAGAAACATCCAGGACCTGCAGCCTTCTGCTGGGTCTCTCCTCTGAGGAGGCAGGAGACCAGAAAAAAGGCCCCAAGGCAGTTGTTTTGGACAGACGAACAATGACAGTGGTTTTCTCATTCAGAGATGATGAAATAAATGTTCTTAACACTAGAGGAACTGGGAGATAGCCACAAGGCAACATTGCTCTGTTTCTTTATAGAATCACAGAACCACAGACTGGTTTGGGTTGGAACAGATCTTAAGGATCATCCAGTTCCAACCCCCCTGCCACGGCCAGGGTGACCTTCCACTAGAGCAGGTTGCTCCAAGCCCCTGTGTCCAACCTGGCCTTGAACACTGCCAGGGATGGGGCAGCCACAGCTTCTCTGGGCAACCTGTGCCAGGGCCTCATGACCCTCCCAGGGAAGAACTTCTTCCTCAGATCTCATCTAAATCTCCCCTCTGTCAGTTTAAAGCCATTCCCCCTTGTCCTGTCCCTACCTGCCCTTGTCAAAAGCCCCTCTCCAGCTTTCTTGTCAGCCCCTTTAGGCACTGGAAGCTGCTCTAAAGGTGTTCCCAGAGCCTTCTCTTCTCCAGGCTGAACAAGCCCAGCTCTCTCAGCCTGTCTCTGTAGCAGAGGTGCTCCAGCCTCCAGAGCATCTTCATGGCCACTTCTGGACTTGCTCCAAGCAGCTCTTTCATGTGTGGATAGACTGGAAAACTGTCAGAATGTGACATCACAGGATATTTCTGAAGAAATGAACCCAACTGCTTTGGTGGCACCGGGTGTGAAGCTGTTTTATATAGTCAATCCATCCAAGGAAACATCTCTGACTGACGTGTCCTTGAGAGAGGACACAAAAACCAGATTTATTGCTCTGGGGTAGGCTAATGGGGGCAGAGGCCCCTGTCCAGCACCTCCAGAGGGATTTGGACAGGGCACCCTTGGCCAGCTAGTTGTTGCCCTCCTGTGAGTAAGAGCAGAAAGACACTAATAAGAGAGCAGTCCCCAGAAAAGGCAGCGGGCTCAGCCCAGCGCTGCAGACCGGGGCGTGCAACTGGTGTGCCCACAGCCTCAGCAGAGACTGCAGTGCGTAACACACACAGACACAGTTGCATCTGATGTACTGGGAAGAGTCAGCCCGAGTTATGACTCACAGATCCTCTAAGGGGTCTCCGGAAGTGTCGTTGAGCGCTTGTACAGGTGGTGAGACTCATACCGTAATACATGAGGAATTTCTAAAGCTTTGGACAAAATCCTCATGAAAGCGTTTTTCTAACAAACCCTTTCTCACGGCACAAGCTGCAGGCACCGCACTCTCGAGGAATCCCGACAGCCCAAAAGAGGGAGACAGAGAGGGCAGGGATGTGCTGCTGCTCCCACACACCCTGGCACCCGCTGCTGCATCTTGGAGGATTCCCGAGCCTGGGGAGGTGTCTCCGCCTGGAAATTCTCCGGAGACCTCCTCCTCTTCTTTCTCCTCCTCCAACCCTTCCCACCATCTCTACTGAGGCAGGAGCTGCCCCCAGCATGGCCCACACCAGCTCTGCAACCATCCCCCAAACCTCCCAGGCACCAGTGCATCACCACTCACGGGGCTTTGATCCCAGTGGGACCAAGGGAGAAATCCATTGGGATCTCGATTGTCTCAGCTGTCTGCTTTTCAGTTTTCTTCATCTCCATAATTATACTTTCTCATTTAATCTGCCAGGGTTTATGATCCTTTCGTTTTTTCTCAGTGTTTTGGAGGATGCTGTCTTGTTTCTGTATGTCTTCATTGCCTGGCTGGCAGTGAGTTCTCTGGCTCTCATGCTGCCTGCAAGCTGGGACACAGTGCGCTGCCAGAGCCATCCCATTCCATGGGCAACATTCCCAGGCTGGTTTTGGGGTGAGCATGGCTCGAGTGGGCTCCATCAGCACCTGCCCAACAGGGGCAATGGGGCTGGTAGCCTGTGGCTCCGTTGGATGGATCCACCAGCTGCTCCTGTGTCCTGCCCTCTGCAGCCCCATGGTCTCTGAGCATCCCACTGTGATGGTTGTGCCATCACCATGTTGGCCCTCCCCGAAGGAGCTTGTACTAGGAACCTGAGCGAGGCGACAGCGGTGAGGACCTGTGGGCAGGGGGGGACTGGAGAGGGGACCCTACCATGGTGGGGCAGCAGCTGGTGATCACCCAGGGACCAGCTGTGTTTCATGGCTTCTTTAATGACCTTGGCATGATAAGCGGAATGATGAGATCGCCTCCAAAATGCGGTCAGGAAGCAGGGCCAGAGAGAGGGTTGGTGGGGGTGGCACACAGGGGTGTCCCCAGGCCAGGCTGGGGACATCGCCTGGGGTCTGAGGGGTCTGCCCGGGGGAGCACAGGCAAGGCAGGCAGCACGATGACAGTGCTGAGGCTTGGGGTGCCCCTGCAAGCGGGGCCTGGTGGGACGGTGAGGGGTGGCAGGCTGTGGGGATGGGGGACTGTGGGGTGACCTGGAGATAGGGGACCATGGGAATGGGGGGCAATGGGGATGGAGAG
>NW_009910671.1:0-10016 GCF_000696875.1 Nestor notabilis
TATATATATATATTTTTTTTTTTTTCCCAGAATCCTTGAAAATCCATCAATGTGGGAAATACTTTACACATGAAAGAGAAGTAACAAATGTCTTTCAAAATATAGAATAAAAACTCTGCAACAAACATTATGGAATCCGTAAGTGTTCTGCCCACTTAGTTCAGCATCTGTAACCAGTCACAGCCAGTAACTGTTTCACTAGAAGATACGCTATGTACTACTGTCCTGGGTTCAGCTATAGCAGTCATTTTTCTCCTTCTTAGTAGGTGTCATTTCCTTATCATTATTATTATTATTGATAGCAGTAGTGGTTTGTATTATACCTTAGTTACTGGAGTGCTGTTATCTCAACCTGTGGGAGTTACATTCTTCCGATTCTCCTCCCCATCCTTCTGGGAGTGGGGGGAGGACGAAGGGGGGAAGTGAGAGAGTATCTGTGTGGTTCTTAGTTTCCAGCTGGGCTTAAACCATGGCAACTACTTATTTAAAGAGTGTTTTTTCCTCAAGTAACATTTCCTCCTATTTTCATGATGCTATAGGTTAGTTTATGACTAGAGAGGATTTTCTTTTAACTCTGGATTTTCCCTTTTTTTTTTTTTTTTAACACTGTATATACGTATGTTTGTACAGATAGACAGGAAAGGAAATTGACAGATAAAGATAGAAGTACAGATAAAAAATTTTAAAGGTCAGATCTAATTTTGTTCCACACATGGATCCATTTCACTCCCCTCAGTTCATGATTTCTCAGTATATTTCCAGAACAGCATTTACTATGATTTTCAGAATGAATCATTTATTTTTAGTCAGTCACAGCAACTGCCACTATTTACACATTAGCCACTACTTTTATTCATCTTAAAATTCATTTCTACTTCTAAATATCATATTCACTTACTTGTCCCACATATGCTTATTATCCAAACTAGAAAGCCTGTGCAACAAACTTGGCTTGTGTTGGAAGGCCACAAGCCAAATGAAATCCTTTAGGTCTATTAAACAGTGGTTTAAATTAAACTGTTCATATTTTCCCTGCTGTACATTTTGCTGCCTATAGAGTTCTTCTCATACTTTTGCTGTCTTTCATTTTGTTTTTTCTTCTTTGTGTTTTCCATTGGGGAATAAAGGCATCCTATAAAATTTTGTGTCAGTTCTTTTCTGCATGCCATCCACAATGAAACCAGAGTAGTTGCCCTTTAAGAGAATAAATATTTTTCTGACTTCCCTTGTTACACTAAATTTATAAATCCTTGATGTAACAAATATCCTTTCCTTTTAACTGTTCATCCTCTTGCCTTATGAGCTTATTTTGCGACCTTTATGTTTCTTATGAAAATAATATGATGAATGAATATAAAATGTAAATCCTTCATAAAGCTAGACTAATGCACCCGGCAAAGCCCAGGAATCCTAAACACACTGCAAACACTATTCCCATTACAAAAACAGTCAGGAATGAAAACTTGAATGATTATAATCCCAACTCAATTAAACATAGCGGATAAGCGAACACTTATTTTCCCTGTTCAGAATATACACAAAAGCTTTCCAGCAGTATTTTTCAGTTCCTGCCCAGATCACCCTGATGTTGCATATAAAATCAGATAGATCTGAACTCCTTCAGTAGCTAAATTCACACTCCTATGAAGAACAGATTAAAATCTTTTGACACTAGGACTTTGGGCCCAGTCAGGGAGGCATTATCCTCCAACACTGGAAATTAACGCCTTTCACTCAAATATATCACAGGCTAGTGACCATCTGGTCTCTTTTGTGCTTGTAAATTGGAGAAGAGGTCCATTCAAATCAAAAAGCATTGCCAGTTGCGAAACACTGATTTAGTTATTCAGTTATTTAAATCAATCTAGTGTGGTGATTCTCTGTATGTAGTGTGTGCTGTAACACATACTCCCCTCAAAGAGCTTCAGCTCAGAAATGAAGAAAGTTAACTTTCTTTAAATATTTAGGACCATATTTTCCAGAAGGATTTTTAACAGCATCTCCAAAATTTAACACTATCTTTGTTATATTACTAAGTTAGGGAGTTATGCACTTCCATATACAAGTATACTTGAATACATTTTGCAAGAGCACATATTTCTGCTGTTAAATTTCGTGAACACTTGTTTCCACCTACCAGCCAGTTCATAAAGGATGGGTGCACTATTTGTTGCTCAAATCAGCACTCTGAAATCACCAGAAAAAGGGTCATGCTTGAGCACTATGGTAAATAACCTATACTAAAAATTGGTAACTAATTTTCAGCAAGAAAATGGTATGTTCTACCCTGTTTTGAATCTGCATAAGTAAAAAAAGAAAGAAAAATAAAAAAGTATGTAGTAAATTGGCTCTGAACAAGACACTACATTTCATATTTTTCTACCTAATTTAGTATGGCAACCATTTCAGACCTAAAAAAAACTCCTTAGGAGTTTTAATTTTCTGAAATAAACAAAATAGTGATAATCACAAAATGAAGCATAAGGCAATACAGAAAGCAGTTCTCGATTGTAAAATCATTGTTAATATTTTGCAAGCATTAGCATAAAATAAAAATTACTGTACTTTTTTCCTAATGCTGCATTTCATCTCACTAAACATATTACTGTAATTGGACACGAGTAGGTCACTTCAAATTGCTATAGTACCATCCAGAACTGCCAATGAAAATTAGGCATCTACTGTAGCCTCCATCTCTAAAAGCTTGCAATTATAGTATAACAAGCTTCAACCAGGGAAAAAAAGCCAGCACCTTTATAAACTGGATGCTGGGAAATACATAGATCACAATGTGTATGACACATCCAGAACCACCCATCACACTCATCACATTTATTCAGTGTGAATGACACTGGATCCCACAAAGCACTAAACACTGCCTCCCTGATGTTCTTTGATTTTCTCAGTGGGACAACAAATTGCACAGAGCACAGCAGGGAAGCCTGAAGCAGGGCAAGAGGGTGGAGGGAGCTCTACAAAACAGAGAATACATTACTCTGAGGATGTCACAGGGCTTATGAAGGAAAGGTCAGATGGGATGCTGCCTTTGCCTTTGCTGGCAGCATCACTTTGCCTTCACCTCTCAGCATCCTCCTCTCCTCCTTCAACTATGAGATATCTCTCTCCACCCATTTCTTAGGTGTTCATTTCTCAAAAATAAAATCTACCATTTCAATCACTTCTGGACACACCAGCTTTTCCTTCAATAGCCAAAACAGATAAACCCACATATTCCCACTCTCTCTAAAACACAGGGAAAACTCATTACCACTAAACCCACATATTCCCACTCTCTCTAAAACGCAGGGAAAACTCATTACATCCTGGGAGATGGCTGTCTTATTGCCACTTTGTACTCGGAATATATACTTCCTAATACATTGTGGAAGATACACTTACTTAGTGAATCTTACTGTGGACTGTCATGCTGGAAACCCATATTTAGAGTGATATACCCCTTTATAATATATGTATGCATCCCCTATTCATTGCAATTTCACAGCAGAAATGTTAGCTCTTGACCTAAGTGGGAGGAAAAGCTGCTCAGTGCCAGACAAAAAGCAGAATCACACTTACAGAGTTTGCCAAGAGAATGCTACCCGCATAATACCTTTCATGCCTCTTCTGTTTTTTTTTGCTTTCTTCTGGGTTTTTTCTTCACTATTTTCCCTCTGCCCTGGCTGAAGACCCCAAATCCTCTTGGTAGAGATCTCTGTCTTCTAGAAACAACAAGTTCTTTGAATCTTTGTTCCTTACATTTAAGAAGTTAGGATCCCTTTTATCACTGTCTGCAATCTGAAAAATGCTGTGTAGAGACTTGAAACAAGTCTATCATTCCCTGTTGAGCAGTAACTCAGCTATATTTTACACATGCAGTTAAGTTGAAGATGCCATTTGTCACTGTGGTCAAAACCATACGTACAGCGACAATAAATATAATGTAAGACTTTGCTATGTTAACAACTTGGATTGGGTGAAAAAGCTTATATTACTACCAGTTAAAGCATAACTCTAGCCACTACACCATTTTGATAGCTGTCCCACAGATGGATCCTGTGGCTTTTTTAATTTCAGTACCTTCATTGAAGCATGAAGGTTGCCAAATACACATAGACTGCTGTAATCATCCAGATGATTTGTACATTGGGCAACTGCACATCCTGCTTGTGCTCTCGTGTGTTTGTTTTGCTTGGGATACAGGTGTTTGATGGGAAGGAAAAACAGAGAGGCTTATTTTGTGCTGCCTTGTCAAATATGTATTAGAGGGTCAAAGAACTTCAAGCTGATGTGAATAACTTCTATTACTCAAGGATCCATCTTTTATGGCATCATACAGGCCAGACATTTCTGGACCCCTCTCCTAATCAGAAGTCTCTCATGGCACACCAAGAGTACATGTGACTAGACTGTATACGACTAAGCAGTATGGACTAGACATCTAATCTAATTATTTAACAAAATAAGTGCATCCACTGAAGCACTTTGAGACTTAAACAACTTAGTAACATTGAGAAAGCTGTACTTAGGTAACTTTAAAAAATGCATCTTGTCAGGTCTGCACCAAAATCTACCTATGCACAAAGCAAATTTAGGGAGCATATCCTCTCATTTGTATAATCTCCTCCTTTCTATGGACAAACATACAGCTATGTGTTCAGAAACTGGACCGATTTCTTTACTTCTTAATATGGGAAGATTACACCAGATGGTCATGCAGAAAACAGCACTGAGAGCTCCAGCACCGTGTTCTAAACAGAAAATATTCCTTCACACAAATATTCAGAGAAAGACATATGCATAGACAGGTATATTAACATTGGGTATATTTTACCTATGTACTTGTGATAAACTTTCCTATAAAGAGAAAAAGAGAGACAGAGTGTGCAAACCTCTGTAGTACACTGCATTTATTGTATTCCTGAAGCAAGATAAAAGCTCTTGAAAATCTAAAGAGTTAAACAAATGTTCTTGTACTGTTTGTTTTTTTTTTGTTGTTTTTTTTTGTGCAATATCATGCAAAATCCAGCGGTGATTCTACTTTCAGATATAACAAGCAACATCTTGAGCAGATCAACAAACTGGATAAAAAATTTCATAAGTATACAACTGACTTTGAAGACCAAGTTGCAATAATTTTCAGAATAAAGACAGATTGCTCCATTAGTATTTGTATCTGCTTGTTAGCTATTCATTCACTACTTTGTCCTGAAAATTCATATCTTCTTCTCTGTGACAAAGTTGAAAACTAGTAGCAAGTTTCAATTCTAAGAAAAAATTAACTTGATGTTGCTTAAATTTCACTTTTATTTGTCCACTCTTCTTTGTAAACAGATGCCTTGCTACTGTAGAGCAGTGTTTGATGTTTTTTGCTATGACTTGTAAACACCAAGTTAATATGGTCATAATTTATTTATAACACTTCTGTGCTTAACATGCACACTTCCAAAATCACTCTCTGAGAATCAAACTATAAAACAGAAGTGGTTACAGTTGCAGGAAAAGGCAAGTGTCTTAAAAATGTGACTAGGTAACTTCCACCTGAACCACCAAAGGCAAACTAAATTGATGTCATAATGTTACCATCTAAATTTGTGTTTGCCCACATCTTCAACATTACATGCAGATCTCATTCCCCTAGGAAACATAATAACAAAAAATCAGATAAGGGAAGCAAAGATGTTTACAGGAGTGGAGTGTTTTCAAGCAAAGAATGACTAAATAAACAAGGACTTTTCAGCTTGGAAAAGAGATGACAGAAGCCAGAGTGAAAACAAATGCTAAAAGATGGCCCTTAAAATAAGGAGTAATAGACTTGTTGACCTCCTTTCTAGAGAACATAATAGATTCTAAATTTTACATGGGCTCAAGGGAAGGGGGGGGGAAGGTAATGGAAAAGAAATCTATTTAGATTTGCTAAATATGTCTAACTCACTCCTGAGGCTGGGAAAGTGACCAGAGAAAGAATCCTATTTTTACTCTGTTCTTACTCTTTGCTTAGTGTTTACATATGGCAGCTACTGGAAACAGCACACTGAGTTGACTGGTTCTTTGCTCTGACCATGTACAGCCCTTTTCTTTCTTTTTATAATCTTAATCTGACCCTTTGTATTCAGTGGAAAACTTATCTTGTCTTCACTGAATTATGTTAGGTCCTTAAACAAACTCATATCTTTATAATACTTGGAGTCTTATTTCTTCCTAACTCAAGTCCTGATGAGGCAATTTCATTCTGAAGAAGTCACTGGTAGAAAAATAGGCATTTCTCTTTCTCTTCTTTTTTTCACTTCTCCAAGGTATTAATTTGGAGGAGACATGTCAGTGGAAATGTGGTAGCTGTGAGGCTCCAAAATGTCCAGCCCTAATTCATCTGTTTTAGGGTATGTGCTTGAGGGAAAATGGGCTAAGATCCATGTCCCTCAGACCTGTAATCTCTGCTCTCTTTATCAAATGGGGTAGAATTTATAACTGTAGGTATCTCAAGAGTCCTTTTCTCATACCCACCTGTCTTGCTGGTGGCCCAAATTTAGCGTCAGAAAAGTGGAGGCAAGAGAGCTGTAAGCTGGCTCATACACATTAAAACAGGCATACATCAGCTTTAAGAGCCGAAGTGAAACTCTACTGGCTTTAAAAATCACTTACTCATCGAGTCTCTGGGGACTGAGTTATAAAAAGCCAATATCGAATTTGGGCATACCAGCAGAAGACCTGTAATTCTGTTACACTGTAATTTCTGTAACACCTGCTACAGAAAACTTGCTAAGAATATGGAAATGTCACTTAGGACCTTTATCTTGGATGATCAGCTCAGTATCCTTTTTCTCAGGTGACCCTATCATAAAGAAAGCTTGTGAGAGGAAACCAGTGAACCATTACAGCTGACATGGCTACAGATACAAGAGAATATAGAAAGGGTGCCTCCTGGAAAACATCTGAGCCTTCACTAAAGAGTACATTTTTTAACATGTAGGCAGGAGATCTGCTGTTTTCCACAAGTATATGCTTTGCAGTTCCACACAAAGGTTACTCACTCACCTCCTTTATCTGGCTTGAAAGATCACTGCAAATTCAGTTCAGGATCCCACCTCCTCACCCCCACCCCCCCTATTTTTTCTGTCTGTTTGGCTTACTTAGCTGGTCTTTATATGATGTTTTCTTAAATAACTTCTAATCTCATCGCTGATCTTATATAATTAGGTCTTATGTTCAGCTGGCCTGTACTGAAACACAAGCAGCATTGTGCATTCATGCAGCAGAGAAGACAGCCAAGGACTGCCATGCACTTTAAAAGGAAATGAACCAACTAGTGAAAACAACAGACTGCTTCTACCTGTCAAATTACCTTGCCTTTACTTTCTAACATATGGAGTGACAATCATCAACTTCAGTGATGTCCAATTCAAAACTTTACTTCAAATTCACTTGGATAGGTTTCAAATTCGAGCACATTACCTTTAAATCTGAATTTAAATTCAGAATTTTTGAAGAAACTAGAGCTGAAACTGCTGGGGTTTTACAGTGCTGTAGCTGAACCCAGGACACAGCATTTGAAAGCAGCACAGGTATCATCCTTTGTTATTGTGCTCTGTTAAACAAAATGCTCTGGCATTGGCAAGTCTCTTCAAGATATGATTACCTTATCAGATCTGGGACTCATCCCAGGTTCCAGGCTGTGGGTACAGGATGCAGCCATGAGAGAAACATGGATATGCATACTCAGAGCTCATGTAAAAGTGCCCTGAATAGAAACCAGCCCCAAGAATATACTACCAGATGGCCCAGCACATAGGTATGGACATAGCTTAAGATATCTAATTTCTCACAGAACCATAAGCATGCTAAACAAAAATCCTTTATCATTATGCTTTTAATCAAGTCTTCAAAGAAAGCTGTAAATGAAAGCTTAGCAACCACTAGGCCTATCTTTCAATCTTTAAAATCTCTGTGATCTATTTTGTTATCAGTAGTTTTTTTCACTATTCAGGTACTCAAAGCATTGAAAAAGGCACCCAGCTAATTCTTACACAGTTTTTAGATAAATAGCTAATATCTTTCTTCATTTTTGCTGCCATAGTGCCTTATAAGAGAACAAAGTAGTATGTAGTTCAAGTGTCAGTCAGTATTTTCCTTTTGTGTTTCTGATTGTAGGCTGATTACACAACACTTAATGAGAGCTTTTATTTATTTATCTGAATGAACAGAAGCCAAAGCCCAGTAAACAAAAGAGGTTAAATCTTTAAAGAGATCACTTTTCCTGCTCCTAATGGGGCTGTGGACAGTGCTCCTTTTTCAAGTACAGAAGGAAAGGAGGAAAGGAGGGTGGGGACATCGGGAGGGGACACAATGCATTTCACAGGCTGAGTTTTACAGCAGCTATCTTCTGGCTCACCTCCCAGATGCTATGCCATCCTGTCATCAAGATGAAATCTCTGCCCCACACTGACATTTCTTCTGCAGATAGAAGGCTACCTACCCTCAGCTATTGCAACCCTGTTCAGCTTCGCTATCTTCAGTGATCCCATCCTAATGTACAGTGTCTGTTTTTTGAGGATACAGTGTTTATTCACATAAAATAAACAGAAACCCCAACACATAGAAGTTAGATGACAAAATTGAAAACAAAGACTAGAAATTATGAGACATAGTAGGATTATGCTGCATAAAATTATTTTGCTATAATCTAATTTCATAATACTAGGGCAGGAGATCAAGAGATTTTGCAAATGACATACCAGTTTTAAAGTATTTAGTTTGAACTGCTTGGAATTAGCAAAGCTCTCATCTCTCTCACTCTTCCATACTATTTTTAGTAGTTCATGGAGGTCCCTATTTTATTCACCTACTTCTGTGGTAAATATAGAAATGGAAACCTGTAATTAAAAAAAAACAAAATCAGAACCAAACCCAACTTTAAAAAGACATTACATTCTGAGATCTAATTTGTCAATAAATAAACATAAATGCCTAATTATAAAATTAAATAAGGCTTCTTTACAGAACCAATCATATTAATGTCCCTTGCAGAAACCTTAAATGACAGCTACATTGCACAGCAGCTAACATAGAGAAGTAGTATCATTACAAGCATTACAGCAGATGCTTGTTAACATGCCACACATTTGCTTCCTTGCAGATGGTTGGAATCTCCAGTCCTCTACAAATTATTCATAGCATCCATTTTCCTTCTTGTTCATCACAAGCTGCTCCTGCCTTTTCATTCATGCTACATTCTTCCCACCTCTCATTCCCACTGTCAGCATAAATCCCGAACTTGGTCTTGTACATGTCATAACTTGAATGTACACTGGCATATTTCACTATTTCAGAATCAAAGATAAAGGATCTACAATGGCATCTTTCACCAATGGGAGATTAAGGGAGTGGAGCCTCTACTCTCCTTAAGAGACCTGAGAGACCACGTAACAGCACTTGTTTTGATCAGTATCTTAATCAGTGCCTAGCCTTTGTGCTGACTCTAGCCACAGCTATCAATTTGAACCAGCACTAAAAGCTGTGCAGAAGTCTGTTCTATTATTTGTCTATTTTTGAGTTCTGCTGTGTCATACACCTATAGCCTGATGAGCTGAAACATTTTGTTTCTTACATTCCAGAAAATTATCTTTTCTGTTACATGACTATATTGCATGCCTAGGCACTTTCAATCTTTTAAGAGCATCATTTAAGGTCATGGAAGCTGTGTGATTACCTTATATATAATGAGATAAAAAGTAATGTCTCATTTTTCAAATGCCTTCTTATTTCTGAGTCTGTAGAATGCTTACAAGTAAGAGATTTCCAAGATTTTAACCATATCCTAGGAAGTGCAATAGACTGCTCTAGTTTAAATCTGTGGCTGCACAGCAAAGGTGACACTCCTGAGGGTCATCACATTGCATGGACATTCTGGCATACACATCTTCTCCAGCTACATCCCTTTTGCTCTGCTGTGCTGGCAACTGGGAAAGACATAGCATGAAAAGACTCTGCTAAGTCTTCCAGTGAAGAAAGAGATCACTCTT
>NW_009910671.1:10047-11863 GCF_000696875.1 Nestor notabilis
ATGCCCTGTGAGCACAATAAAAATCTATTTACAGTGTATTTTTTGGCAATACGAAGAAGCAGCCAGTGAAAGACTCTAAGGTATAGTCTACTCTGTGTTGACTACCTCTTCTGTCAATGCATAATATGAGGTAGGAGATCATCATGTTTTCCTAGTGCCAGCAGATACTGACCTCAATTAGAAATAAATATCCCAGTAAAATGTGATTCCACATACATTCAGGCAAGAAAGGTAGCCACTAGGAAAGCCTGCTGTATACTACTATGTATTGATTGAAACTGCTATTTTTTCTTCTTGAGACAAATTTTGTGTTGGTGTCAGGACACCAAAGAATCATAGAATCGTAGAATGGTTAGGGTTGAAAAGGACCTTATGATTATCTAGTTCCAACTCCCATGCCAGGGGCAGGGACATCTCACACCAAACCATGTCATCCAAGGCTCTGTCCAACCTGGCCTTGAACACTGCCAGGGATGGAGCATTTACCAAAGAACATCTTATCACTTCATCCTAACAAGATGACCACACGAAGATGAGAAATCCCTTGAGTAGTGCCTTGATATTCATGGTCTGAGAGTCAGAGTTCTCGTTTTGACACAAAAAACACCTATTTTTCATATACTAATCTCCTGAATAAAGATCTTAGGCCACTTTTATAACCATCTTGCAGTAAGAATTGAACATTCCAATGTTATTAAATTAGCATATATTCTCTGTTGGTACTGAATGCAAAACATAAGAAATACTCCTGAGTCCAGAAGTAATGTATAATGCAATGGTCTGATGTAAAATAAATTAGGAGTTTCTGCAGGATCTCTATAATGTCCATCACCCAGGAAATGCTTGTATTTGACACGATTACAATGAGAGACACTTGAAGCATTACTGAGGATTTCTTTCAGAAGAAGTACACTTGTAACTCAAAGTCAAAAAGAGGTGTAACCAGTACAGGCCATATGCTAAAGACATTCAAAATAGTTTAACTTATTATTTAAATTCAATAGTCCCTGGCCAATTAACCAAATTCAAACTTTACTGAAAGAAAAGTAGCCTTATTAGAAGTCTGTATGTCTGCAAATTTTGCAAGGATACAGGTAAGCTAATTTACAAGTGAACTTACTTAGATGAGTGCATCTCTCTGTTAAAATGAAAGAAGAATATTCAAAATCTGCCAGAATAAAATATGATAAAATACTGTTAAAATAATTTTTCATGATGTGTTTGGCAATGTTTTAAGTGCTATGAGCAGATTTTGCCTTAGAGCATGAAACCTATTAAGTTCTTGGCCACTCTTGTCATAGCTGAAATGACAAAGGGTGCAAGAGATGCTGCAGAATATTTAGTATGCCAAATAATTCCAGTTAGATTATAAAGATAGTATTAATAACAACAATAATAATAGCAAAATGTATGTATTTGTTTAAATGATGGTAAATGTTTGTTTTTATTTTAAAGTGGGTACAATTTCAACATAAATTATACAATTATATAAAAAAAGTTGCTGTAAAAAAAATAAGGTTAAATTCTTATGCTTCTTTTTTTTGATATAAGACGATATTGTGAAGCATTTGTTGTAGTTTGCAACCTAGCTATATTCTGACTATTTTCTCTAACTTGTGAGAAATTCTGATACATTCCTTCACAAAACGCATGCAAATATGGTTTCACTTTTTAAAGCAAGAGAAGGACAAAGTAATGAAAGAATTCATCAAATTCACTCTTGATAAACAAATATATTTTACAGAGAAACTACACAGCTTTAAAAAAAACCAAACAAAACCAAACAGAATCATATAATAGATAGGGTTGGAAAGGA
>NW_009910672.1:0-207 GCF_000696875.1 Nestor notabilis
TTTGTGCGGCCCCGGGGTGCGCGGTCATGGACTTCGCTTGGGTCAGGAAGGTGTGGGGCCTCCAGCGCCAGAGGGACGTGGAACTGCTCCAGCGAGTCCAGAGAAAGGCCACAAAGATGACCGGGGGCTGGAGCATCTCTCCTATGAAGACAGGCTGAGAGAGCTGGGCTGGTTCAGCGGGGGGGAGAGGAGGGACACGGGGGGCCC
>NW_009910672.1:434-26780 GCF_000696875.1 Nestor notabilis
GGGTTTTGGAGTGCCGTGCTTGAGGGGAAGGTTCCCCTGCCTGTGGCAGGGGGTTGGACCTGGATGAGCTTTAAGGTCCCTTCCACCCCAAACCATACTTTGATTCTATGATAATAACATTCTATGAAGAAGCTGCAGGGACATCGTCTGAGTTGAGGAGACACTGGGGAGGCAGGCCAGGCCTTCAGACCTGCCCAAGCTGCTGTTTCTCCAGAGGTGTGTGGTGGTCTCCACCTCTTTAACCTCTCCACAAGCATCCTTTGTGGTCAGTAGAGGGTCCTCACCACAAAATCCTGCTGGGTGTTGGTAAAGGCATCCATCCATGCAGGAGCTTGCATGCTGATGTTGAGCCAGGTGTTGGTGTTGGCTGCCTCACAAAGAGAGCAGCAGGCAGACGGGAGGCCACTTTCCTGAGTCAACTTGCAGTGGTGAAGATGGGGCATTGATCAATCTCATCAACAGCAAAGGGCAGCGCCGGCTCCTTAAGGTGTCCGTCTGCAGCCCCAGAGTCACGTATGCACAGGTATTTGCCATGTCCAGTGTTTGTGGATAACATTCAGGGACTGTTGTGACAGGATAAAACTATCCTCTTCCAGAGAGCCTTCTTGGGAAAAAAAAAAAACCCTTTCCATCTGTTTTTATGCATCAGACTCATCCGTTTGTCTTAAACTGGCTACATTTATTTCCCTGACATGGAGTCTGTAATTTAAATACAGACGGATGGATACCCACCCGCCCACAAAGCTACAAATGGATTTCAAGGGGCATTGAAGTCAGCCGGTATCATGTGTAATGAATCTTCCTGCTTTCCCTAATCCATCTAGAGCAAGCGTGGGCATGATGTGAAGGCCCAAGGGGAAGTAATTGTTGACTTTTAGTGTCCAAATTAAAACCAAACCAAAATGTTACTCCTGGTTAGCTTGTATCATACAGATGACCAAGAAAATACAACTTCCACACAAGTATCTCTGCCCCACATGGATGCTGAGCCTAAGCAGTCAATTAGGATTGCTGCCTGCCCTAGCTCCCTGTTGTCCCCAGCCTTCCCGCTGTCACTCAGCTCTGATCAATGTGTCCTAAAACCCTTTTCCATATGCTAGCCTGGGTCTGCTGTGGCTAACGCCTCGCAGGCACTCTGCCATCTGGAGCACCATCAAAAACCTTCCGGAAAGAAAGATAAACACTTGCTGAGGAACTCAGACTCTATTCTGGACAGTAAAAAGTGAAGTGTTCATGTGTCATAAAGATATTTCAGGCTGTTCTTAAACCTTTTCATTTAAACAACCAGATTCCTAATATTATCGTAGAATCACAGAATGGGTTGGGTTGGAAGGGACCTTGAAGATTATCCAGTTCCAACTCCCCTGCCATGGGCAGGGACACCTTCTACTAGACCAGGTTGCTCCAACCCCATCCAATCTGGCCTTGAACACTTCCATGGCAGGGGGGTTGGAACTAGATGATCTTAAGTTCCTTTCCAACCCTAACTATTCTATGATCCTATGATTCTCTGGGAAGCCTGTGCCAGCATCTCACCACCCTCACAGTAAAGAAGTTATTCCTAATATCTAATCTAATCTACCCTCTTTCGCCTTAAAGCCATTCCCCCTTGTCCTATCACTACCTTGTAAAAAGCCCCTCTCCAGATTTCTTGTAGGACCCCTATGGGTACTTGAAGTCTGGTTTGTTTTAATGGAGGTGTGCACAGTTTTTTTAACTCATCTGTCTTCATAGTGTCTGTAAGATGTTTGCTTGGCGTTTTGGAGGTGCAAGGATACACGCATGTATGTGTGTCCAGTCTAACAAGTGAAGGTCACTGCATTTTGCCATCAGCCACTCACAGCTACACAATCTCATGGAGATGTAGCTCAGCCCTTCCTGTGAATGCCAAGGAGCTTCCCATGCCTGGTCCTGGTCTGTGTGACTTGTCTCGCAGCAAGGATTCAGCTCCAGGCAGTGCCGCCACGGAGGTACACAGGCACATGAGTGCACAGTCGTGTCAGGAGCTCGTTTCACAAGGACCACATAAGGTGCCTGCTGACACAGTGGATGTGCTATGGTACTGCGTTTGTTTTGAGCAGAACAGGTGATAAATCACACGTGGTAATAAAATAATACTGTAAGGAGGTTACAGATGATGGGGAAATTCAGAGCAGAGGAAGTGTGTGCTTAATGGCTCCCTGCTCTGAAACGTCTGCTGTAGTCCCAGGGCTGAAAGTCCAGTCTCACTTGCTGCCTACATTTGTCATCTGAAAAATCTTATTTCTGTGAGTGCACTGCCAGGCTTTTTTAACTCTATGAATACATCTTCTTAAAGATTTAATCACTAAGGAAAAAAAAAGTCATTCCCCCATAGTAATGCAGAGGAGAAAGTAAAGAAATCCACACAGCAGGAGAGAGCCTGGAGCATGCAGCAAGACATTTTACTTGTATCACAATATTTTGCACTTACTATACTGCCTTTGATCCAATGGCCTCAGAGTATTTTATGAGTTATGGGGGATCTTTGGTCTTTTTTTCCCTGCTCCTGATGAAAAAGGCTTTGTCCTAATTTTTCCACCAGTGTAAACTGATTTGCTGAGATTATGCTCAAATTGTAAAGCCAGAAACAAAACGGAGACTGCAGCTCAGGTCACTGCACTCCCCCCTGTGCTGCCTTTTAGACCCATCTCACCTTTGTGTCGACACTTCCAGCAGGGAACAGAGTCCAAAAAATAGTGATTAGAAAACACAAGTCACCCCTATGATTACATGACAGAAATTGAAAAGACCCCAGATAACAGGAGGACAAGCACAGGATAAAAACACAGGCTACGTTATTAAACCCTTTGAAGCACACTGGATTGTGTTTGCACATAATACACCTGCTGTGATGCTAAGGACTAGGATCTGTCTTTGTTAGCGTGCCGTCCAAATTTCATCAGGAACATATTTTTCATTAAAATACCTCAGTGGATCTGGTCTCTGAGGCATCTGGCTAGCGGCGGATGAAACACTGGGTTCCTTGCCATTGAAGTTGGTCTCCCTGGAGAGTGAGAAACTAATAACATAAGGGACAGGAGAAAAGAGGGAGCAGACGAATACTCATTTAACCCACAACCACAGCACTGAGAACAAAATGAGCTTAGACACCGAAGGATACAAAATGTGACCTTTAATTGCTGATCGGTAGCGCCAGCCGCCAGTGTGATGAACAAGCGGGAGCGTGCAGACAGATCCCACCTGAGCGCAGACCCCGTTAACCACGGTGCTGAGGTGGCCTGCATGGCTGGAACAAAAACGGCAGCTGTGACAGGAAGGTCGGGCTCGGAAAAGCACCCTGGCCTCTAAAAATGGAATTACCTGTTCCCCAGCTGCTGGCAGCTGTGCAGAAAGCACCTGTACATGGAGTGATGGGCAGTGTCGGAGGCTGCTGCACGCTGCTTAGCCAGGCCAGAGCAGCCACGTTAAATCATAGAATCACAGACTGGTTTGGGTTGGAAGGGACCTTAATGATCAACCAGTTCCAACCCCCTGCCACGGGCAGGGGCCACTTTCGCAAGACCAAGAAGCCCCATCCAACCTGGCTTTGAACACTGCCAGGGATGGGGCAGCCACAGCTTCTCTGGGCAACCTGTGCCAGCGCCTCAGCACCCTCACAGGGAAGGATTTCTTCCTAATATCTAAATCTCCCCTGTCAGTTTAAAGCCACTCCCCCTTGTCCTGTCACTACATGCCCTTGTAAAAAGACCCTGTCCAGATTTCTTATAGGCTCCCTGTAGGTACTGGAAGCTGCTCTAAGGTCTCCCCAAAGGTCTCTCCTGACTCCAGCCACGAGGTGAAACTGGTCTGCCTGATTTTACCCAGAGCAAACTGAGGGTATTTATCTGAAGAGCACCACCAGACTGGCTGTGTTGGAGGTTTTCAGTGGGCATAAGGTGATGTGCTGGTTTGTGGCTCTCTCCTCCCCGCTGGCACAGTTGGATTGAGAAGAAAATGTCTTTTTTTTCCCATTGGCGTAAACCCAAGATCGTGTAGCAGCACATATTGTCTGCAGACCACCAGGTGTGAGAGCAGAATGGCTGGCTACCGAATTCCTCTCTGCTCTGCGTAGGGGGGAAAGATGTGACATTGTGTGTGATTTCTGTCTGTGCAAAATATGTTAGAAGTCTCCTCTTGCTGATATTAAAATGACCTCAAGCTTCCTAACGGGAGCAGTAATAATATCCTGACTCAGAAAGAGAACTGTGCAAGCAGGAGAAATCTCTATTAGCCCTCATCCGCTCTGCAGAGAAGAATTAATTGTGAAACCCCCAAAGCAGTGCTGGCTGGGATACAAGCTAGCCATCTGTGATGGAAAAGGTGAGGGTCAAAATAGTCATATAAATATTTGGTGGTTTAGGGGGAAGCTTCTGAAAGCTGGAAACAGGGAGAAACTAAAATGGATTCTGTTAGAAATGATACCTCTGCATTGTTAAGAACATTTCTTAAGCTATCAAAAAGAAAAAAAGGTTGCACTGACTGAAAAACCTACAGTCTTAACTGCAGAACTGACAAGAATACTGATAATTTAACTACAGAAGACATTTAAATTAATAAACATAAGTAGAATAAAGGTAAAATTGTCAGGAATTGGTAGAAATCAGAAGCATAAAACTGGTAAAGAACTTAAAAGAAGATCTGCAGCCAGTGATGTTGAGTGATAAAGATTTTTCTGATTATAATATATATTTGAAACAACAGAGTGGCAGCTGTTCTACCAGTCTACTGCTATGTGACAAATTTGACTTGTCAATTGGAACGCAAAAGAAACACAGATGTTCAATAATATTTCTGTTCTGTTTTGGGGTGCAAAGCAGATGATAGAGCCATATTCCGGGTGGGTAACAGAACACTTTCTGTTCCAATGCAAGCCTGAGAATGGAAAATAAGAGCGGCGCCATTTAAACAACTTAGAATCAGCAGCTCTGGATAAACTCACACCCATCAATTTGTAATACCATTTTTCCAGTCAGTCAGCCTGGAGATGCTGTGGAGGTTTCAGACCAGTGCATGAATGCTTGTCTGTGGGAAGGGTGATTGGTTTGTAAAGTGAGAGCAGCCTGGGCTGATGAGACCTGTCAGCCTTACCCCGATTCCAGACATAGGGATGGACAAGCTGATAACAAAAAGGGAGAGCACCATCAACCGTGACGAGTACTGGTCTCCCTGGCGGGTGGAAGGTTGGTGAGAAATGTCACAAGTTTGGTGAGTAAAGGTAGCAATGTTATAATGGAATAATACTTCACATTTCCATAGAACATTTGGTTTGGTAACCCCTGACATTTCCACCAGGGACGCTTCTGCAAATTTAGCCCAGCATGCATTAAAAGGATTAAATGTTGACTAATTGGTCTCAAAATGTCCTTTTAATGTGTCATCTTCATGCAGGACACATTTACCTAAGGATTTAATAATGGATTAGGCTTTAGTAATTTAAAACTTTTGTCAGAGACCTAAAAGAATATGTAACATCCTCACTGCTCAAGATTTCAGATAATACAAGTTGGCAGAATGCTAAGTCCTGAAGACAGATCACAGAGCACTCTCTGAGTAAGCTGGGCTTTAGCAAACAATTCATATTTTAATATGGCTCCCATAAAATTACGTATCTAGGAACGAAGACTGCAGGACATGCTTTACAGGATGTGCAGCTCCCTCCTGGGTACTCATTACTTTACAAAGATCTGGAGATCGTACTGAGCTGTTAGCTAATTTGAGCTCCTGCTGTCACATCAGTTAGTTCATGCTGCTACCCACAGGTTTTGAGCTGAGAAAGATGTCACCTTACTTTTACAAGTCTTTTGCCACTATCCCACCTGAAAGTATTATGACCAAGCACAAGAAGTATGATCAAGTTCCTATGAGGAAACACAAAGCTACCATTGGTATCTTCTCAAAATAGATTATCAAGTAAAATTCGTCTGTCACTGTGAGAAATAATCACACAACCATAGCACGAAGAACAACACCTGAGGAAGCAAATCTGCAGGAAAGCATCTGCAGGATAGCTGCCAGGGAAGCTGCAGGGCAGCTTAATCAGGAGAAGCCCTGAGCCCCTCCATCAACACTGTTGGTTAATAACCCCACTGTGGTTCAGGCTCGTAGTATTTATACCGTGCTTAGGACAAGCCTAGCTTTGGACACCCACTGGGAAGCCAGGCTGCAGTGCACTTAGCCTAGTGCAGGTTTACAGGAGGCCACCCTCAAAGCCCACTTTCCCTCTTTTAAGATACCCACAGGAATGAGAGTTCAGTGGAAATAGGACAAGAGGAAATGGCCTCAAATTGCACCAGGGGAGGTTCAGATTGGATGTTAGGAAAAATGTCTTCATGAAAACAGTTGTCAAGCCTTGGAACAGGCTGCCCAGGGAAGTGGTGGAGTCACCGCCCCTGGAGGGATTTAGAAGACATGTAGATGTGGCACTCAGGGGCATGGTTTAGTGGTGAACTTGGCAGTGCTGGGTTAATGGTTTGACTGGATCTTAAGGGTCTTTCCAACCTAAACAATTCTATGATCTAAGTGGCATTTGCCTCTGAGCTGTGTGGATGGGGATTGAACTGAGCACAAACATAGGTTCAAGCACATGTTTGACACATGGAGTCTGCATGTGATGGCTGGGAGCATATAACCAGGGGAAACAAATTACCTCTACAACCGATACTTTTACAATAGCTTTTCTTCGTCCAGTGCTGGTCTTCAGAATTTAAAGTGGTTATGAGATAACTGGAAAATTCTGGGAAGAGCAGAGACTAGGACAATGTGGTGGGAAGAACTCCAAATGATTTATCTGTTAAAGAAACAGTTGCATTTCAGGACACCTGGCATGAAGGGAACTCACCCTTCATAGAAGACTTCGTAAATACAAGGTCCAGGGAGTAGAAGCTAAACAAACTCTGATTACATACATTGAAAACATTTTTACAACAGGTAATAGTCATTGGAATAATTTGCCAAGAGCTGCAGTGGGATTTCCCTGAAGTTGCAGTCTCTTGTTGTTCCTACAAAAGGAGTTCTACTTCAAACACAAGTTAAGTAAGGGAAGTCCTACAGCTTCTGTTACCCAAGAGGTCAAGCAAGATGGTCATAATAGTCTCATCTGGCCTTGTCAGCTATAAATAGAGTCCTAGTGGGAAAAAAAAAAATTATCCTTATCTCAGGCTTTCCCAAAACACAATGGGAAAAACAATAGGAATGCAGAAAGACCAAAAATAGTCCTTTTGCAACAGTTGTGCCTAGTTCAGTATTTCTACTGAAGAGGCCAAAACATTTTGTGATCTGGTTCCAGAACATCTTTTAAGCTCTTCCTTCGTGCTGTCAGGCCTCAGCCATACCCAATGCAGCCTTTTTCAGAGCTGTTAACTAGTCAGCATTTGATAATTATAACAAAGATTGGGGTTGAGGTTGGTGGGAGTTTTCCCATTCTCATTTAATGGGTGGATCAAACCACAGTATCTTTGCAATTTAAGGACACACCTCAAATTCTTCATCCAATGTGAAGTGAAACTCGGGGAAATTACAACACAGACACACACAAGTGCTGAGTCTGGCTGGAAGAACAGACGTTTCTCACACACCGTGTCAAATCCTGTTATATTTAGGCAACATTTAAGAAGACTTCTACCTACATGAAGCGAATCATTAAATAGCCACAGTACAAATGCCACACAAGCAACAGACACAAATTTATTCTGTGCCTTTGTTGTTCTTTGTAAAAAGAAACTACTTCACACAGCATGTATCCTCCTGCAAATTGTTTGGTTAAAAGAAAATAACAACTCCTGGCTTTGAGTTTCTGGGAGTGTTCTGCATGTCTGAAGCAAAGGACCCAGGAGCACCACTTTGTTTGACTTTTGACTTAAAAAAAATACAGTGAAGCAGCATTTAGTTTATATCAGTTCCTTCCTTTACTTACTCCCTGAGACAATTTTGATGGTTCTGGGGCTTTGAGCAACCTGGTCTAGTGAAAGGTGGCTGCCTATAGCAGGGGGGTTGGAACTAGATGATCTTTAAGGTCACTTCCAACACAAACCATTCTGTGATTCTGTGATAATTCATCATCAGCAAATTGAAACCCTCCAAGTACATAAAATACTTTAAATTGAACAAAACAATGCAGAATAGTCTGAGGCTTATGGTCAGAGCAGGTCTGGATTCATGGAAGTGCTGTGACTATTCCAGCCTAGAACTTGCTGCTCATCATTGCTGTGGGCATGGCAGAGCAGGGTTTAATCCACTCTTGCATCAGTGGGAATTTGAAATCATGGCATTCCAGTGGGAAAGCAGGAGACCTATGATCCTAGCTCATCTTCGGTCTGCAGCAGGGATATGAAGCAGGGTGATTTCTGTCAGATCTACTTCTCACTAGTCTGTGCTGATGAGCATGCTAGGGGGTGTTCTGAGCTGCAGTGTCCTCACTCCTGAAGTTTTTGTGTTTTGGTGTTTGTTTGGTTTAGGTTTTTTTTAGTATTTGAATCATAATTTAATTCTAAACCACAAAGCAAAATGACTCTCACGCCTGCTGGGCAGGATGGTGCTTGGGCCTGTGCTCCAGAAAGTATTGAAGTTTTCCTTAAAATAAAAAGACCAATGTTACCAACAGATATGTACAGAATATCCTCTTGGCAGGAGTACTTGCAGCTCATTCTCGGGAGAACAGAATGATAGTTAAAGTCTTCCCAGCAGATGATGTCCTGGAACTAGAGTGCATTTCATGCGGATGCCTGGAGCATGAGAATTAGGATGAAACAGGAACATCTAGAATAGGAAAAGCAATGTAGTTGTCAGATTTGTGAATCTAGCTCAAAAAACACCCCAAGCCACAGGAGTGGGGGTTCCTCTGAAAAAAAGCAGTGATTGCAGGTCAAATCCAGCAGTGATTTTGAATCAGCCATTCCTCCTGCCTTTTCAGTGGGTATTTTTAAGGAACTGCCCAGTTGCAAATGAGCCTCCCTGGGCTTAAGGAAGCAGGAACTTCAACTGCTGGCAACAGGCTCCCACTGTCTCCCACTGCTGTCCTCGTGAATTCGGTGACACCACTGCACTGATCTTACAAGAAGCAGAGTCAGGCTCTCTGGACAAACTGTCAAGGTCTGGTTAAACGAATGGAGCACTGAAGAGTTCAACTCATCTATATGGAGCCAGTAGCGATTATTAAAGACACGCTTCTGAAGATTTCCAAATACACATACAGACATACGTATCTTCCAGAGGGGAAAAAAAGTTTGCACTTCAGAAATATGGTTCAGATTAGATCCATGTTTCTGTAGGCTGAATGTAATTTTCCTGAAAACACAGGCAAAGGAGAAACGGAAAAGATGTAGAGATCCCTGCCCATGACAGGGGGCTTGGAACTAGATGATCTTAAGGTCCTTTCCAACCCAAACCATTCTATGACTGTGTGGTTCCTTTTCCTGTCAGAGGTATAAGGTGGCTTGTGTTTTCAAATGAAAAATGTACTCATCATGTAAGACTGCACCATAAAAAAAATAACAAGTACTTTTTGAACAGACCTTTGTTACAAACCTCTCTTCAAAGGACTGTGTAATTGGGCAGCCCTGGCAAAAGGAGATAATGTTCATGTATGATGATACAAATACTCTAGGAATAATCAAAACATGAAAGGTTCATATAGACACCTTCTGTATTTACCTAGAATGGTCTGTCAGAATGGCAACTTCTCTATTTTCCTCTCTCCTATAATCTTGCTTTGAAATAGTCAATAGGTTTTTTTGCAGGTAGTACCAATGGGAACAGGACTTGCCAATGACAGCTTCAGACACTGTGATGTGCTATCATGGCACCACACACCCATAAACATGTCACTCCATTTGTTTGCCCAACAACTGGCTCTCAGTACGGTATCAGAGATAGGACTGCTGTTGTCTTTCAGCTGGGAATACACGTGTCAAACACCTTTCCAGTGCCAGCACAGGATATATGCTTGGCTCCCTCAGACTGGTCTCCTCGTGAAACTTGTGCTTGTGTAGACATCATTGGCTGGGATGGGTCACAGGCTGTGCAGCAACAGAATTACATTTAATTCTGCCTTTTAATTTGAAATCAGAACTACCTTGTACTCTTTTAGGTATAAAACGAGACAGCAAAAATATGACGTGCTGTAAAAACCTGCCCCATGGAACCAAAAGATTTTGATGTGTAAAGATTTTAAAGTTCCCCAAAATATTTAGGAAGAAAAAACCCAACAGAACAGTCTATTTAAGAATACTTTTAATTTTTATTATTTTCTAGTAGTCATTTTCTCGCATGTATGTTTAAATTCTAAACCAGCTATATGATTTACCTCATAGATTTCTTCCCTGTAGAAAAAAAAAAAACAAAGCCAAGGACAAATCTTGGGAAAGAAAAGCTGGAGAAAGTACCATCATCCTAAATAGGCTGTATTGGTATTGCTTAATTAAGGTAATGAAATGCTCAGGGTTGGAGCAACAGAGGCTGGGAGTTTCCACTTGGCATTTCCTTTCTGGTTTTGTTCTTTCTGCAGAAGACATGCCCCCTTGTGGGGAGAGGTTCAGGCCCATAAACCACTGGTCTCCCTTGACAGGTTTGGGTATCAGGCAAAAGAAACAGTTGTCACAAACCAGCTTTTTGGTTCTCGATTTCTCACTTTTCAGTCCCTCCTTAGATGTGTGATACCTGGGGTACCTGTGTGATACCTGGGGTACCTCACGTAGGTCTCTTCTGAGGGTTGTGGGGAGGATGGAGAAAAGCAGCAAGCCATAAGGCTCTTGAGGAGATGATACTAGATGACTAATACAGTAAGAATAGTGTGGAACCGGTCCCTTCAATTGTGTCAAACACCTTAGTTTTAGCACCTCCATAAAACAGAGGAAAACTGCCCTAGAGAAAGCACTGCATAAACATTTGCTCGTGACAAGGGTAGGAGGACACAGTTCCCTGGATCTAAAGGAGCATCCTATAACCCAGAGTCATCATCACTGCAGACTGAACTCCTCATTGGCAGGCTCTTAACCCTTGTCTAAGCTATGGTAACACTGAAGAGGTTCTGAAGAGATCTGTAGACTCTTAAAAGCCTTTTTCCTCCCTTTTTTGTAGTAGCAATTTGGCTATTGCAACCACAATGCCGTTATCTACATGTGTCCCTGCCCACACCCTGAATTAATTTTGTTATTTATTAAAGCTGGTCAATTCAAAATGCCAAAAATGTAAGTGACGTGGATCATGAACATCCACTTACTGTTACTACCATGACAACAGATCTTCAAGTAATGTAACAACTCCACTGGAGTTATGAAAACTGAGACTATCAAATTGCATTCAGTGTGAACACAGGGTGAGGAATACCAAACAATATGATACCTCATGACTATTAAACACAGGGTAATAGTCTTCTTCCTCCCTTCAATACTGAAAGTATGTTAGTTTTCACATATAAGTGAGCCAACTGTCTCTCCAAAACAGATACAGGCTGATGAAACAAACAAAGGATCTTTCAATACAAGTAGAAAATAAAACCCAAGCACATTAAAGCATGGAGTCTGGTAGAGTGATAGGAGGCTATTCAGCTCCGCTACGTAGAGAGAGGACAGAGAAAGGGCACCAAAGTGCACCATAATGAGCCAGGAAGGAAGATGGCAAGGGAAGAGAAGGGAGGAAGTCTGTGCTAACAATGCTTTTATCTGAGCTATTAGCATAAGACATGACAAAACAAACACCGTGTTTTCTAGATTCACATAACATACGTTAATCTGTCGAGCAGCAGGTTCTTTCTGTCTCAAAGTACAAGAACCCCAAGGTCCTCTTTTAGAAAACTGTTCATCACTTCAGGGAGAAGGGGTTATTCTACACCGGTTTTGTTCCTTATACATCAGTACACACCAAAGTCACTTTCCTTATCACTATGGATACATCTGTCTGATTTGTTGCTCGAGACATAAACAAACTAGAGTATGCAGTAACTGTCTTTTGGGTGCCGACCCTCATGGCAGACTACAGGGATATTCTTCTCACTTGTGTGAAATCTTCATCTGATTTCCCTTAATGAGAAACCGCAGAACACATCAAACAAAACTTGAAACATGAGCTAGCCAGCTCGAGACAATTCACATGCTTCTGACTGAGCGATTCCTATTTCCTTTCAGTTCCACGTAAGAGGACTCAGCACTTGAAATACCTGAGAACTGCAAAGCATTGCAATGTTCATCACTGCTGCAGCTGACTAGCAAAATAACAAATGTAAAGTCAGTTGTTGGAAGGGTTCTGCCCTCTGCTCACTTGCTCAACCGTTACGTAACAAATCATACACAAGCTGCATTAGCTTTGTGTCAGAAATAAATTGGGGTAGAATCTCAAGCCTTCCACTGAATCATCTCTGCAAAGATGGCCCATCTTTTCAGCAAGCAGGAGCCTAGGGAAAGCAAAAGAAGACGGGCTGTATTACTTGAGGACAACATAGTAGTGAAGGTATTAAACACAGCAATTATTACCTACCTTTCTTTGGCTAAGAGAACAGACATCCCCACCAGCTTAGCAAACTCATCGGCTGTGAGAGAACCCTTTTCAGATACCTGTTAAAAAACAAATACACAAATAAACAAACTGGCGTTAAAAGAATAGTCAAGTTCTCTCAGCTCCTGAATCAGGTCTAGCCTTGTGAAGTGATAAGCTGGCAGCAAATCCCTTGTGGAGATGAGTGGTTTGTTTGTATTTTTAAAAAGTACAAATAATTATGAGTATTTCCCCTTACAAATACCTCTTCTTGTGTCCTGGGAAAATTGCCAAGTACAAAAAAGGAATGTAGAAGAGTTAAATCTGTAAAAAAATAAATCACAAAAAAACCAAATCATTTTTTAAGATACCTTGGGACAAAATGAATGGAAAAACCAGAATAGCTCAGACAGCAGTGTACTGTCACAACCAGTATTTACACAGCCCAGCTTTACTGAGTGACTTTGCAAACATTGAAGCCTAAATGAGAAATGAAAGACCTATCCAGGGCAGGTCATTGATTTAGAAATTCAAGTCATCCCAGATGAAGTGCAGAATTTGAGTTTAATGGGATTTAAAATATTCCCACTGCCTATAGAAAAATGCCCCAACCTCAGTGCTCCACCTGATATTACAGCACACTTCGGGAACAGTAAGAGCCACCATCACATTCAGTTGACACAAAAGATAACTGTTGTTTCAGTCTTGGGACTCAAACCTTGGCCCCATTGTCTCAACCAGGATAGTTATTGCATGCTAAAATCACAGAATGGTTCAGGGATGGGGCATCCACAGCTTCTCTGGGCAACCCGTTCCAGTGCTTCACCACCCTCACAGTAAAGAACTTCTTCCTAATAGCTAATCTATTTCAACCTTTTTTTCCAGTTTAAAGCCACAACGGTTGGACAGGTGGATGCTTAAAATATTAGGTATGAAGTCTAGTCTTATTGCTACTGCATTGAATTTCAGAGATATGTATGTTCTCTTACCCTACAAATCAATAATTCTTCCATTTCTCCATTGCTTCAGATTCAAGCAGACTTATAAATCCAGATGAAGTTGCTATTTCCTGCTTCCCATCTAACCTGGTGGGGAGGGGTCTATTCAGCATCATTCTCAGCTGTAGTCTTTTTACAGAAACTCAGATTAAATTAGTCCTAACTTGAGATACTATGAAGCTAAGTGATCACATCTGGGTAATGGAAGTCAGCTATACAATTTAATATGCATATGGGTGATTACTTACCTTTCCTTCCTATACCACTACTCTTGTCAAGGGTGACTTTCGGTTCCTTTGACCTCCTGGCTTCACCAGCTGCTCAAAACCTCTCTCCTGTCTGAAAGCCTGTGACTTCCTTTCACTTCTTTTCAGAAGTTTCATGTTACTGTACATGATGCATTAAGTACAGGGTACTTTTGGCCACAAGTCTGATCTTATCTTCCCTTTCTTTTATGGGCTAGCCCTCCTCACTCAAAGTCTCTCCCTTACATTTTCCTATGGAGTCAAAGTTTCATATTATGAAAATAAAAGAAAAAAGGCACATGAGTAATAAATTCACCATCTGTTGCTTTTTGCTGTTGACCTCATTTGTTATCAAGAGAAGGTTTTTCCTTTCCTTTCAAAGAGACAAGCACTCTTACTGAAGGCAACAAATTAATTAGAAACCAAAAATACCCAGAAAAAACCCAACAAAAATGGACTAAGTGTTTTTCTGTAAATACAAGAAAATAAACTGAAAGGATTGATGTATATTGAATGATTTCAATTTTGATAATTTAGGATGCAATTTTTTAGATAGCTATATACATTTATCTCAATCTTTTTGATGAGCGAAAACTATATGGTAACAATCATACAAAACATACTTAAGAGTCTACCTCATATATCAAGTGAAAAGGTGTCTGCGATAGCTCTATTTTATCTTGACTGCCTAAGTTAAAGTCCTTTTTGACTCTGATGTTTAAGTTTGGATACACCGAATCAGCCTTTGCTCAACTTTATGAAAAACAAAAAATTACACCCCACTGAAAAAGACACAGGAAAATAAATCAAATAATGGGATAGCAGGACTTTAAAGAGTTCAGAGGTAGCAAGATCACAAAGGTTCATCATAGCAAGCAATTTACACTATTTTTTCCTTAAGCTTAATGATATACGTGCTACTCTCTATCTGAGTGCTCTTCACAGCAGCAAACTCAGTACAAGATGTTACACATACAATGTGCTCTTTTATGAAATAAACCCAATCTAAACAAGATTTAAGAGCTACTTTCACTGCCTACAAGCACATTGTGTACAGTCTGAAGTCCACTTCTGTTAAATTAAGTGCTTAATACATGCCATGAATTTTATCCTACAGCACAAAAGATTTAGAGGAAGGCTCAAGATTCAGGAAGTTTGAAAAGAGATGGAAAAATGATTTATCCCTTGAGGAGAAAGCAATGACTTAAGATTATTGCCTGCACAGCACTTTGAAGATGAAAAGTGCTATTTAAGTATTACTGTTAGATTTGGAAGTGGAATATTTTGTATTTCAAAACCTCAAAAGGAAATCCTGTACCTCAAGTTTTATACCTAATGTGTTTAAATTTCCCCAGCACGGTTAGAACACTGAAGGAAATGAAGGACACTTACTGTCTCTAAAGCAGAAGCTACCATTTCCTCTTCGTTATGAGACTGGAGTTCAATCACCATCACACCACTGTCAAATATCCGAAGCCTAAAATCCAAGAGAGAGTCAAAATAACTAAAACCCTGCTCACATTACCTATGGTTGTATTTCTAACGCATCCACACCTATAACCACATTACAAAAGACAACCACAAAAAAACCCTTCTGTAAAATGAGCTTAACATTAAAAGGATCTCTAAAACCTGCAGAGACTGAAACGAGCAGGGCATATGCCTGGGCTTAGTTAAATACTTGTCCCAGTCTGAAAAAACTATACTGGACGTGAAAAGAATATTGCCTGCCTAGCAAAGGAAGCCACAGCTAAAAACTCCTATTTTCACATAGAGGGGATGTTGGTGCATACAGCAGCATCTTGTAAGCAAAACATAACTTTGTTTAGAAGACAAAAAAAATCTACTGCAGGTAAACTACTAACTCATCGAAATACCATGGCCTGCCTTCAGACTGCCATGTTTTGTAAGTACACTTGTAAAGCTCTTACCTGAGTGGTAATTTCAGTGACTCCAGCACCTTACAAGCATTTACTAAATCTTCTGGTGACAGCAACTATTAAAATAGTAAAACATATTTATTCACAGCTTGTGTTTCAAGTATACAGCATAACAGCAAAACAAACACTTTTAGTAACTACAGCTATAAACCAGACCAGGCTACACAATACTGTTAGTTTTCTTTCTTTGTATTGTGCAGTCTATTTTCTTGGCTTTTGTGCTCCTGTTTCCTTACTATGTGTTCTATAATAATCCTTCTTGCCCTGTTTACAGAAAGAATTGATGTATTTTGTAAAAACCCCAAACATTCACCATTCTTTAGTACTCTCTGTCCTTTCAGTTTTCTTTCACAATAAAGATGGATTTTCCCTTTTATATGGTATTATAAAAAGCAGCATGTATTATAACAATTTGCAGAGGATACATAAACATTACATGGAAGTAGGAGAAAGGAAAAAGGTAAAACCCCCCTAATTTTAATAAAGGACTGATCATTCCATGCTGTTAGACAGGAATTGTGAGCAATTGGTAGGGAACATTTTGAACCTTTTTCTTTAATTACCTTATCACTGAAGTGTATTTTATGAAGTACTTAATAAACCCAGTTTCTCACCTCTAATCCTCGTGCACGATTCACCAGACAGTACACTTCCGTAAGTGACATGATCCCTCCTCGCTCCTGTGTTAAGCACAAGACTGGTAAGAGAAATAGCATTAATCTAGTAACCATGGTATCTCAACTTGCACTTGACTGACTGAACAGGTAAAACAGAGGAGCTCATTGATGGGCCTTAATGAAAAAACCTACCCAGGCAATACCATGTATTTCTGCTGTGTCAGGTAAGTTGTTTATGATACATATTTCTCTAATAATTTTAAAATGCAAACCACTGATACTATATCCAAAGAGCGTGAATTACTTTGATTTTAAAGCAGAGAATAAATCTCAGGAACAAGGAATTTCAATATATTAAATCTATCAATCAATTTACTGTTTTTTCCTTTTTAGACACACTCAGTTTTCTGTTCTCATCACAGTGGGTGGGATAGCACACAGCTTTCACAAGAATACTGTAGTATCTATGCTTTTTAGCAGACATAGCCCTATAAGTTGCAACATGAAATCTAAATTTTTGGTGGGACTCGTGAATTCTGTAATAGTGTCAGATCAATTAAAATATGAGATATTACTAAGATGGGGTAATCTACGTAATAACTCTGTGCTACATTTGCAAAATACGTCATTTTTAAGGAGTTTAAAGACTGATTACTTGTATTTTCCAAGTCAGTGTTGTTTCACTCTTCCTTTAAAAAGGTAATATTCTGCAGCAAGGGATGAAATCAGGGCTGTTCAAATACAAAATGGCCTGCCAGTATGCTTTTCTGAATATCACTGATGTTTTGCAAATTAGAACTTAAGATGCCATTACTCCACAGAAAAATTTTTACTTATATCTAGACTTCCTTATTCTGAAAGAGGATGTACATTCCTTTCGTAAACACTGAGTATGAGGCTGTGCTGCTAAATCCGAGGCTTTAAAAAGAGGCACAGTACTACAGCTGAAACACATTTCTATCAAAATTTAAGAACACACGGAAAATGCTGGTGCAAAATTAGGTACTTTACCTCCAACGGTGTCTGCAGTATTCCAGCCAGTTGCTTTGCCAGTTGCATGTGGTACTGTGTACCAGATCCGTATGTTTCCCTAGTAACTGGATTAGCTATACCCATACTCAGTAGATAGGACTTGAACCTGATAGTCTAAACAAATAAATGAATGAGTTTAAAAGTACATTAGCTAGTGAATGATTCTGGTTTTTAAAAGTCTTTAACTGTATTACTATAAGACAGTTTTAATGAATAAATCCATTCATTTTACTAGCAATAAAGTCAATTACTAGCAAAGAGAAGGCAAGACTTAATACAATTTCTTCTTGACCAGCAGAGGTCAAAAATACAAAAATTTACACAAAGGCAATAAAATCTTTACTTTTAAAAGGGGTCAAAAGACAAGCTAACACTAAACAAGTAAATCCCTTTTACTTTATGCAGAATTAGATCACAAAAAAGCCCAATCACGAAGTGTTCCTTACTAACTTTACATGTATCAAATGGATAGTTTTTGCTTTGCATAGGAACACTTCTGTTGACTTTAAAAACAAACTTAATTTACCTCATCCTCAGTGATATCACCTTGTTTTTCTTTAATCTTATTAGCTATTGACTTGGATAACTCCACCATTTCCTTAGCCTATCAAGAAAGACACATGGATAAGTCAACTTTCAGCTTGACAGAGAAAAGCATGCTTAAAACTGAGAAAATGAGCGTAAGTCTAGTTGGGTGACACATGCCATACCTTCTCCATCAGTTTGCTGAGATCCTCAAAAGCCTGAAATGAAAAGCAGACACTGCAGATCAGTCTAATTACAGCATTAAGCTTCCTGGATACAGCAATCTGCCTTTGTCTACCTCTCCAAGCTATTCGTACATATTATATATATATATATATATATAATGGGTTGATATGTCTGTTTTATATCAGGTCTTAAGATCAAAATTATACAATCCATAATAAAGAATGCAGAGAAGAAGCAGTCACACACTTTTCTAGTATGTAAACACTAGTTCAATATGAAGGCCATATGATAGGAAGGTAAACCAATATACCGAGGCCCAGAAAAGACTAAACTGTTCAAGTTTACTATGCTCTCCTAAAGCTGGGGGAAGGTTTCTTGATGGTGGTGGTAGGTTTTCTTCCAACAGTTAACTCTCACTCAAGGAGATCTATTGTTTCTGGCCAGCAGCAAGCCAGCTACAGGAGTACTCCTCCTGACAAGACAATTTTCCTTTAATCAGTAGACACTACCAAGTTAGTAAGATACAGTAATTTCAAATGAGCACGGAAGAGGGTATATGCTTTAATATGTATGTATGCTTAACTGAAGAGACAAAACCTCTGAAAATGTGTGGCAACATCTCTTCGTTTAAGTGTCACATGCTTAGGAACAGCAGTGCTACCATGATAAACAAAAAACAGTTAAAAAATTAATGAAATAAGGTCCACGAGACAAATTATCAGATTTAAATAAATTAAGATAAAAACTAGATGAAAAACACCCTCTGAAAACTCTAGTTGTTGGATTTAAAACCAAAATGCCTGCTAGAGCAAGAGAAAATTATTTGTACAAAACAACTTTTTTCTAGTCTAAGAAAACTTTTGTTTCCACAAAAAAATATGGAATGAACTCAACATCCACCATAGGACCACAGTCTATTAGGCTTAATAAAGTGCTATGGTCTCAAATGCAACAATTCTACAACTCACAAGGGGCATTTTTAGACTTCAAGAAAACATACTTTTAAAACAAGCTGAAGGTATACTGAAATTCCAAAGTTTTAGTAATGACAACCAACTAGCATTAAAAAAATTCATGTTAAGAAAAAAAGAAGAGTTAGCAGCTATATTAATGCAACTATATTAAAAAGCAACTCCCTCGCAAGCTCAGCAACACACATTTAGCCTCCTCATCCACTTCTCTCAAACACAGGACAATATGTCCAGTGAAACTGGTGTGAGAAAAATTCCTGAACCTCTTCAGCTAAAGTTTGCCTGACAGCAGCACCCAACCCCTCCAGCCATAAGTAAAAAAGGTTGTTCAGTTACAGTACATCAAATGACCAGAGATACATCTTGCCTACAGCTTCCTGACATTGCTTCTACGGGATTCCTAGCTTATTCTAACTGATCCCCTACTGGAAAGACACATTTTAGCAGAGTTTGTGCAGGAAGACCCAATTGTTCCCATCTGCATCCAGGTGCCTTACTTAGTAGCTTACTGGTCTGAGACTCAACATGCGAAGAAGAGAAGGAGATGCTTCTAAGAATGGGTAAGGTTGCTTTTCGTCTGAACCCCCTTCCCAATGATGCCACTGTTTCTCCACTAACTGGAGAAGTCTAGCCTCTTAACACTTGGTGTTAAGCTAAGTGTATGCAAAGCTAGGTACCCAAAATTAAGTGGGACAAGCATAGATCCAAGGCGAGAACAGAAAATATACCACTGTATAACAATAATCTATCACTATCAGAAAAAAAGCTCCTTTCTGGAACATTTTTTCTTACTTCCTAATCTACCAGATTCCATAATGTACAATAGATTTCCCAATAACTAATGTAAAACAAAGCCCTTCTACTGTACTTGTATATGCTATCAACAAAATGTTTTCTAACAAGGCTTTTCCCAGATTATTTCCAATCTCTATAACCTGCATGAAAACATCACTCATCAAAAGAGCCCTTGATTTAGCTAAATAAACAGCATGCTGTGTCTAACTCCTCCTCTGCCTGACTCACCGAGGGCAGGCCTGGAAACAAAGGGGAATGTGCACACACCTAACAGGAACTTCCTCAGATAAACAAAAGGCTAAAGAACTGGATTCTTATCAGCAGTGAACAGCAGATGCAGGAAGCCTTTTCCTGGAAGCCAGGGCACCATTTTTTAAATTAAGTCATTTATAACATTTAAAGCTGGAGGAAGGCAGGATTTTACAAGTCATGGTTTTCCTCCGTTCATACAACACATATAAATGGATTTCTTTTACTCTCTGACAAAGCTACCAAAGGAAAAAATAACCAGACAATACCTTTTGAACTATACACACATGCATGTAACCACAATACCTTTTGAACTACACACAGAACTTCATTCATTATGTTCCTCATAAACAGAAAGGAAAAAGTTTAACGCTACCAGTATCTGAAACAGCACACAGCCTGCAGATGTGCTATAATTTTCTTACGTATCAGACCAGTGAATGCCTTTTTCATTGTGGCACACCGAATCTCATAAAGCTTTGCCATGAAAATTAATCTATCGCATGTAGTTCTGAGTACTTCTGCATCAATCTCTACTACTAAGACAGAAACAGCCTATTTTTAAGGATATTGCTCCCAGGTATAAATGAAGAAGTTAATTGCCTGTTGTCCGTCAGTATCGGTATCTGGAATTCAACTTTCGTGCTGTTTCCAGGGAAAAGGATGGTCTCCATCTAGCCCAGGTATTTCACAAAGACACTTGTAACATCTTGCTGATGCCTGGACTTTACAGTAACTATAAGCTTAAACCTAACATTTAAAATCTAAATATTTACAATATGAAAACCTGACTTCACCGCAGTTATGTGCAGACACTTGGATCAGCGTATTCTTCTTACTAGATATTAAATTTTCAATTGAAACCAAAATTAGCTGTAAAGAAAGAAAGAAAAAACCCCGAACTTGTAATAGTCTCTTTCTGCACACACCTTTGTGTTCTGCTTCCCTGATGAAAAGTCATTGAACTCAGATTTCTAATTCTACCAAAATCGATTTTACCAATACACACCCTTAGTTTCAAAGAACAGCCTTCTTGAAAGGAACTGTTTAAACGAAGTATCTTTACATATAGTGAAAAGCCAGTTAAACAAGGTAAGTAACTGTAAATTATACACTCTTAATCAATTCAGACTTCCCAACAGAAACAACAAATAGTCTCAGCTGCCCCTAAAAGAAAATGTGAATGAATGTAAATGGTTCAGACAGGTGGTTGACCTTGAAACTTCAGTAGTGTTTACCTCGGAAATGTTTTTGTCAGTCTCTTTTCTTTTTTCCTCTAATTTCCTTTCGATCCCCACAATTCCTACAGCCCTTATTCTTCCTGCCTGCGAAAGAAAATAATGAAAGGAATCGAAATAGGAAATGCTAAGTTTTCTCATCCACCTCTCTGTGAAAAACCTTACATTATAAGACAGGAAATGTTTCCCCAAAGAGCTAGTATCATGCATACAATATTTCATGTATTTCTTGAAAGTTTTTTTTTTAAACCAGTGTAAAAAAATAAACAGTAAGTGTAAAGCATGTATTAATTTGCTCTAGTAGACAGATAATAGATTATTATATTGAACCTATTAATATGAAGATGCTTAACAGCCTTATCCAGATTGAACATCACAGCTCATCCCAATCAAAGCCTCCAAGTCCATATGATAACCCATATCAGAGCTGTGGAAATGCTTCTAAACATGACTGCCTCAAGAAATATATCCTGAAGAAACATAGCCACAGAAACATGATGCTAAGTGCAGTCTAATTTACCTTGCTGAGAGGTATCAGGATGGAGGTGATGGTCAACCTTTCATTTGATGCCAAATATGTTTTAGAAAAGCTGGTACCTAAGTTACAGTAGTGGCAGCCCACAAACCTCTGACTGCAAAGATTAGCACTAGTGTTAATGATTTTCTATGGCTTAAGAACAGGAGGCAAGGCTTTCTCACTAAGTGATTCTTGGCACGGGGTACAGGCTTCCCCATGAGTCTGAATGCAACTACGTTTATAGGCACTACATTTACAAATGAGGACATGCCTGATTTGACATCAAACAATCTTTAAATTGTGACTTCATTCATATAGTATTACATGAAACAACATCTACATACTTATCACAATTTATAACCTAAAAGTATGCAGACAGATAAGGAAGGCAGTCTAACATGGCTGAGATTCTCCGTAACTACTGTCCCTTTAGAATACAATGAATTAAATAGGTTCTAGGGAGTTATATAAAAGTTAAATGTTGCATATTTGACTTCCAGCCACAAAAAATAAAAACATAAATCACAAGAAATAAAATCTTTCAGCTTCATTAGATCTCTCATGCTGAATAAAATTGTATGCAAATATATATAATATTGGCATAAGTGTGTGTGTATGTTTGTCACTACATTAAAAAAATTGAGGTCTTTCAAGTCTAAACACACTGGAGAAAGAGAGGGTAAAGTGTTCTGTATCAGGTGAAAACTGTGAAAGAGAATCTAATTTATGCCAGTGAAGAAACAGGCAAAGTAAAGCTGAATTCTCATTTGTGCCTGTGATGTCAGTTAGAGAGGTATGCCAGCTACAGTATATGGGGGCAAAAAGAATTGGAACCAAGAGATTACATACAGATTCTGCTCAGAAGCTCTGCAAATACCTGTGGATCCTTATTAACTTGGATGGTCTGACCAGTAGGCATGCTCTCCCATCTCCTTTGTGTGATTTCTTCTGATAATCGTCTATAGAACTGCAAATATTAAAGAGTGACAAATCAGTTTCATAAACTGTGTGGAGTACCTCTGGATACTTCTAGCATCTTGGTGGTAGACTAAATAAATTTCACTGTAAGACAAAGCATGGTCACACCTACCCATCCACAGTACAACATTCATTACCTGGAAATTCTTAATGCCCAGTCTTCAAGAATACATGCATTAGTGGAGAAGCCATGTAGTTCCCAGCTAAACTTGCCTAAGTACTTCTGGTTTTTTCACATTTTCAAAAATGTTCCAAAACATGCTCAAGTTAAAAATGTCAAGGTTTGCTTATGGGCATGCTTCTAAATGGAAGTTGAACAATACAATTACTATTGATTTGTTAATTCAGCAGTATAAAGAAAGCCCCATAGATCAATTACACTTATCTGTTTACTGCTAATACCAGGATGTGGCATTAGTTAATTAGTTAACAGTAAATGTATTCCACTGACCAAAATCCAGAAAGAAAATCCATTCCATTCTTTTGGTTGCTCATAGTTCATAGGAAAGCATTCCAAATTCATAAAGAAAAGGTCTGGATTGTAATTGATATGCTGGGTAAGCAGTAACCATAGTACGTTTGATTTTCAGACACGAACATTAAGATGAAAATAAACAAGGTTAGAATTAGGCAAAACACCTCAACAATTGTAACAAGGCATAAAACTACACTCATCCTAAGCTGAAAAATGCTCACAAAGAAATGAATGCCAGTCTAATTAAGCACATGCATTTATAAGGCATCTATAACTAATTCCAAGTTGAAAATCTGATTTTGACAGGTACAGCTCTTTTCATCGTTCAAAGTTAAAGTTCTCAGTCTCTTCGAGTGAGGATCTTATACTGTGAAATTTATTTACAGCGTTGCAATTTCTTCACAATTTTTAGGATAAGCCTTCTTTTAAAAATAGATCATGTTTTTTTTTCCCAGACTGCTCATAGCCTTTGAGATTCAGTGTAGGTAAAAATAAAATAAAGATTTCTAAAGCGTAAAATGAAACAAAGCTCTGAGGCAACAAAAAGTGTTCAGCACTAAAATTAGAGAGATGATTAAGAGTAAGTTGCTTGATTCCTGTTCGGTAAAGCATTAACTACAAAGAAACATCTTTTACTCTGTTAAACGTTTAACAGATTTCAGAGATGTCATTCCAGAAAATCCTGTGCTCAATTTAAAAGATTTAAAAAATATTTATAAGATTATATTAAACGTACTAACACAAGAACAAAGCCTAATAATGCTTCTTAACATTTCTGGAACTCTATGTGCGTGATTTAATCATAGTATAGAAGCCTGAAGCTTCATAGTGTTTGTGTTCAAAAAGGATGTATTGAAAAAGCTCCACCTCAAAAGTAAACATGGAAAGATCATGGAAAATTATCACTAATGCAGCAAGCAGAGAAAAGCATGTCCAAAGATCTAATGTGCTGGGCTTGCATGGTACAAAACTTACCTCAATCTGCCCATGTTCTTTGAAAGAAAGTTTGATGTAGGAATATTTGCTGCTTTGGAATGGACCAGGCTCTTTGTTTGAAGAAGCAGGATGAAGATGAACCACTATTTTGGCACTAAAGAAAAAGTTAAAGGAAAGAGAAGCAACAGCTTTCTGTAATACCTAAAAAAAACTTCTATGATCAAAGTCAACTATTCAATCAAAACTTCTACTAGCTTTATCTCAGATAGGTGCTAAAGTACATAAATAATATTTTATGTCTGTGCATCAATATTTAAGTATTTTGACTCAATATTATAGTAGATCTTGCATAAAGACTACTATAACCTCTAAAACAACATCTCACAAATTTAAAATGTACCCACTATCAATTCCTAAAAAATAGACTTAAGAAATTTTTACATTTCAAGCAACAATTTCTGAAAAATCTTCTAGTCAAGATAAAAACTCATATTTGAGTTGGCTTTTGACTTGCAGTAACTACTGCCAAAATACAGTATCTCTGTCACAGGAAAACAAAAGGTCTCAGTATTACATTTAATCTATCGCACTTGTATCCCACTTGCAAACACTGTATGTCAATTTGTCCAAAACCAACATTCAAAGGTAACATGCATGGAAATAACAGTCTAAAATGACACCTACCACCAAAACAAACCTTAAGATAGCATTATTTTAGGAACATAACAGTCTGCTATCACAGCATGACTGCAAGTCCACCATTCCCGTTTCATTTTACTGATACTTCTTCAACGGTCTTTATATACTTGACTTTTCCAGGATTAGTGCATTACCTGATTTCTTCTGGAAACCCTCAGGATATTCCCTCACCCATTCTGTAGGCTGCAAGCAGATGTCAACCACGTACATATTTCTGCATTATTTTTTTTCTCTTTTTCTTGTGAAACTTAGAATCACAGAACTGTTTAGGTTGGAAAAGACCTTTAAGATCATTGCATCAAACTGTTAACCGAGCACTGCCAAGTCCACCACTAAACCATGTCACATCTACAGGCTGCCCAGGGATGGTCACTCAACCACTTCCCTGGGCAGCCTGTTCCAACACTTGACACGCCTTTTGGTGAAGAAATTTTTCCTAATAGCAAATTTAAACCTCCCCGGCACAACTTGAGGCCGTTTCCTCTTGTCCTGTTGTTTCTTAGTTGTGAGAAGAGACTGACACCCACCTCACTACAACCTCCTTTCAGACAGAGAGCAATCAGGTCTCCCCTCAGGCTCCTTCAGTTGCCTCAGCCACTGTTCATCAGACTTGTGCTCCAGACCCTCCGTCAGCTTTGCTGCCCTTCTCTCGATCTGCTCCAGCACCTCAATGTCTTTCTTGTAGTGAGGGGCCCAGAACTGAACACAGGATTCAAGGTGCAGCCTCACCAGTGCCAAGATAATCACTTCCCTGGACCTGCTGGCTATGCTGTTTCTGGTACAGGCCAGGATACTCCTGGCATTCTTGGCCACGTGGGCACACTGCTGGTGTATACACTTCTTTATACACATACCATACTGAATTAGTTACTCAAGTAAGTGGAAACACTTGAGTTCCTTCTAACTATTGATAGCATTTCCACATTCAAAATCAATCATATGGTCATGAAAAGCTGTATAATATGGGAATATGGCAGAGTTTCTATCCCCAACCAGTTCTGTGGCACAAAAGACTAAAATGAGCTTTCAGATTTAGATCCAGAAAAATCACTGTTGTTAGTTGTAACTAAACAAATCTAAGCTAGAGCACATACTTATCTAGCTATTACAGGACAGTTATTTAACAAATCACATCAGACACTGTTTTGTCATGACTCTCTTATATATTTGACCTCAAGTGAGGAAAGGTCCTTGAGCTGCCAGTCTGGAAAGTTAGATTGCAAACGGAATCTACCATGATTAATATATAATCTTGGGCACCTCACATCACATGCATGTGCAAACTATCCACCTGAAAAAGACAATGAACTTACCTTTTTCCTATCCCAGCTGCTTGCTCTTCAATAAAGACAACCTGAGACAGAGGTACAGCAATGCAGCACTCCTGGAATAATCAATGCAAACACAAGTGAAATTAAAGACATATCCTACCTACTTACTACCTAAAACCAAGTGTTCT
>NW_009910672.1:26790-27090 GCF_000696875.1 Nestor notabilis
AACAGTACAGGTATCTACAGCTGCTGCCTGAGGAACTCCATATAAAATATGACAGTAACAATAGAAACATTCTATTACAGAGAAATATAAGTAGAAAATTAATGCAAAGTTGCAACTGAGTTCTAGTTAGTCAAAACCCAAACTTGAGTGTCAACTTTCAACACCTCAGGCTAGATTCATAGAAGGACTCAGGAATTTAACAAGTCTTTAATATCTAAGTTCAAAATTTGCACACAAAAATTTCCACATTACTGCAGCTTATCCCTGAATGCACAATCATAGAATCATAGAATAGTTAGG
>NW_009910673.1:0-2832 GCF_000696875.1 Nestor notabilis
ACAGGGGCTTGGAGCCGCACGTCTGTAACCTCTGGAATACATTGTTGGTTTGTAGGGTTTTTTTCTTCCTTAAAGGAGAACTCCCAAGTGACTGTAAAATACGTTTCTTGTACAAAACGCTCAATTTTAACATCCTACTGTGCCTTCTTAGTTCATGGTAACAAACATCTGGCCAGCTTTCTCTCGTTTAGGTGCAGGGAAAGCAAAGAACAGAACAGACCAGCCTGGTTTGGGTTGAAGGGAGCTTAAAGCTCCTCCAGCTCCCACCCCTGCCACGGGCAGGGACACCTTCCACTAGAGCAGGTTGCTCCAAGCCCCTGTGTCCAACCTGGCCTTGAACACTGCCAGGGATGGGGCAGCCACAGCTTCTCTGAGCACCCTGTGCCAGCGCCTCAGCACCCTCACAGGGAAGAGCTTCTGCCCGAGAGCTCATCTCGGTCTCCCCTCTGGCAGGTTCAAGCCATTCCCCTTGTCCTGTCCCTCCAGGCCCTTGTCCCAAGCCCCTCTCCAGGTTTCCTGGAGCCCCTTTAGGCACTGGAGTATATTTACAAGATATGGTTAAAGCACAGCCTATGGGGGTCTTGTCTTGCTGCTGTGGAGCCCATGTCTCCTCCCCAGGCTGCCCCATGCTCAGGTTTGCAAACTCCATTGCTGGCCGTGCAGGGTGTTCTGTCGGGGTTTACACTGGTGCTTCGTAAAATCGCTTTTGTTAAAATGAAGGGGGAAAAAAATGAATGCAACTACACATCAAACCAAGCAAACCTCCGGTTCTGCAGTGTTAAAGCAACCCAGGAGAAGCTAATGAAGGGCAGGTTATTTAAATGATAAAGGAGGGGGAATGAATGCCCACCATTGTCTGTGCGGCTCTTCCCAAGGTGATTTGGGTTAAACCTGCTCTTGGGGTTAATTTTCAGCTGCTTTTCTTTTAAAAATGTTTTCCCATGTTGACACAGCGGGTTTGATTTCTGTCATATCCATAATAATTCCCAGATTTCTGTAGCTTACAAGGCTACCCCCGTGGATGGCTGAGGCGGATGGATGGGGTCTGCCCCGGTGTGGGCTGCACTCTGCCTCCTGCCCCGCACCAGTAGGTCCTGTGCCATGAGAGCCTTCCTTCCATCCCTCATTAATTAGGGATGATTAACACCCAGCTCTGGGGTGCAATTAAAAACTAATGAACTAAACAGGCTACATGGAAGAGTGCAGCCCCCTTGTTCGTTCCACTTTCCCCTGTCTGGTTTCAGTGTTGCCTTTCCAGCACTCCCAGGGGCAGATGCTGGGGACCACCAGCACCCAGCCTGCAAGAGCTCAAACCTGCTGCTCTCTAATCCCTGAATGGGGACAGTGGGTCCCCCCGATGCATGTGTGGGGTCATCACAGAACCCCAGACCGGTTTGTGTTGGAAGGGATCTGAAAGCTACCACAGCTCCAACCCAGGGACACCTCCACTAGAGCAGGTTGCTCCAAGCCCATTGAGCTCATTTCAGTCTCCCCTCTGGCAGCTCAGACCGGTTTATTCTACAGCGGGAAGAATAACCCCAGTGGTGCAGGGTTCTTGCTGCCCATGCTCTGAGGCAGGCGATAGAGCTGCCAGGGCTGGCAGAAGAGGATGAGCTGCCCAACCAGAGCAGTGTTGGTGCCCACAGCTGGGAAGTGATCCCCAGGCCAGGTAATTTCTGTGTCTCTTACCTTGGTTATCCTGAGGGGAACTGTTAGGATGGGGTTTAACAGCAAGCCTGACGCTGCTTCCGAAGGGAAGAGAAGGGAGGGAGCTGAGTGATGCTGTCACCAAGAGCAGTGCGGGGCTGGTGTGTGGTGCTGTGTGCCAGGAAGCTGAGCGCTGTGGCAGAGCTGGATGTCGGGTTTTGTTCAGGGCACATTTGCTGTAACACGTTGTGACGGGTCTGAAATTGGTCCTATGGAAGCCAACAATGGGGGGAGCAGGAAATCCGTGTCGCCAGGCTCTGGTGGTGACCCGCGGCTCTGCCATGGGAGGTAGGAATGCCAAGATGCCATTCCTCCCAGCTGGAATGACATTACTCCAGCTCGTGGAGCCATCTGCCAGTGGCCGGGGTCTCCGTCCTTGGGGAATTCAGAACTGGCTTAATTCTGGGTCTCCAGCTGGGTTTCCCAGGGGAGGAGGTGAAGGCTATCGCCCTTCACCATGGTCCTCCCAACAGCATCCCAACTGGATGCTGTTCTGCAAAACCATGTTTTGCAATTATTGGGATGCAAATCCACGCGGATGCTAAAAAGCAATTATTGCACGTTTTGTGTGCCTTGGTTTTCCATGGTTTACTTTGTGCTGCTGGAGTTGGCTTATGGGATAAATGGACGAGGTTCAAAAGTACGAGTCCTCTGAACTTTTTAACCTTACACGAAAGGGAGGAATTCTAAGAGTGATGGATAAAATTCAATTAACTGAGATGACAGAAAATAATCTACTAAGCGAATACATCAGGCAATTGGAAGCTTTCATACCTTTCAAAAAGGAAATAACCTATTTCTTTCCTTGTTATCTAATGACACAGGAGTTTATTTCTCTGGAAGCAGTTACAAATCTACCTAATGGGGCCTAAACGCTGTTGCCAGGCAATTAGAGGTTTATTGTGTGCCTAATTCTTTCATTTCCGTCACTGGGGATTGTCATTACAGAGCACAGGGCTCGCGCGGTGCCCCTGGGCAGAGAGCCCATGTCTGCACACAGGCACATGCGTGTGCACCTGTGTGTGCACGACCACACGTGTGTGCACATGTGCGGTCACAGAATCACAGAACCCCAGCCTGGTTTGGGTTCAAGGGACCTTAAAGCTCATCCAGTTCCAACCCCTG
>NW_009910673.1:3085-3491 GCF_000696875.1 Nestor notabilis
AGGGTGTCCCCTCAGGGAGCCTTCTCTTCTCCAGCTGCCCCAGCCCAGCTCTCTCAGCCCGGCTCCAGAGCCTGTGCTGGTCCCCTCTGTGCAGAAGGATGCCCGGGCACCACCGGGCTGCAGCTTCCCAGGGGAAGGCACCAGCTGGGACTTTACATCCAGGAATTATTTGGACTTCTCTCAGTGGCCAAACCGGGCACTTCATGGAGGAAACTCACACTGGGCTCTGCACAGGCCCCTGTGACGGGCTCTGCTGGCTCCCGAGCGAGCAGCAGGGCCAGGCTGGGGCAGGCTCTTCAGTCCCCAGTGTCCTCAAAGAGGTGAAGCCCCCGTCCCGCAGTGGGAGGCGCAGCGTGACCCGCGGCACCCAGCCTCTGAGCGTTAGTGCCCGCTTAACCTGGCCATG
>NW_009910673.1:3587-3971 GCF_000696875.1 Nestor notabilis
GTACCACCGTCCTCCCCAGGCCATGGCCAGTGGCTGTTGCCCACAACCCAACGTGGAGCTGCCAGCTGAGGGCACGCTCAGACAGTGGGACAGACACTGTGTGGTTCCACCACTGCTGCGGGTGCCCCTGTGACCATGCTCCTGCTCACCAAGCCTGAGCATCCTCCTGTGAGACACCTCCTGCGAGCATCCTCCCGCTCAGGTTCTAGGCCACACACTGCTGGGCTGTTTCCTTCTCTTTCATTACATTACTGCTCAGTTCCCTTGCAACTTGCTCTGGCAGTAATTAGGGGTTGCTAATTAACAATACCAACAGGGTACAGGGTTTGGCCTTTTAAGGGACTGCTGCTGCAGCTGCAGACTGGCTGGTTCTCGATTCACATA
>NW_009910673.1:4143-7073 GCF_000696875.1 Nestor notabilis
GCCCCATCGTACGTTCCAGGTGGGGAGGAGGCGGTGGGCACATGGCTGGGGCGCTCTAGCTCAGGTGCGCATCAGCCAGTCCTAATGGCAAAGTGATTTGGTTTGGAAAGGTTTGGTTTGGTTTGGAAAGGGGCTTGGGGCTTGCAACTGGGTGAGATTTAAGGTCCGTTCAAACCCAGACTGTTCTACAGTGATTTGATGATGATGGTTCTATTCCAGCCAGACTAATCAGGCTGGGTCGGTCTGAGCCGCAGGACCGTGGTGCTGGGTTTGGTACGAGGCAGGGGCAGAAGGGAGCAGGGCTTTTGCTGGGGGTTCCAGCAGACAGACCTCGGGGAGGGAGCACTGGTAGGTGCTGCTGGTGCTGTGCAATGGAGGCAGGGTAGTTTATGGCCTCTGTGGGTGTAGAAGCTCAGCCATAAGGAATGTCTGGCTCTGCTCCTTCATGTAGTGTGTGCATCCGTGGCTGAGCACCTCCAGAGGCAGCGCTTGCATCCCCCTGCTCCTGCTGCTGCTCTGGGGGCTGCGGTCCCTCCTGCACCCATAAGCACCCGGTGTATGTGCCATGGTTTAAACCCAGCAGTAACTAAGAGCAACGCAGGGGAGCTGCTGGAGACGTGCAGCTGCCAGTGGAGACCCAGGTTCTGAAAAACAAGCCAGAAAAGGGGGAAACCCAGAAAGTCCTTCCACGTGCAGCTGGCTGAGCGCCTGTCTCAGTGCTGAGGCTGTTCTTGCAGGTGGCAGTGTGAGGTCCAGATGTGTTCCTTGCATGGTGGTGCTAACCCTGGGTGCACCCTGGCTGGATCCATCCCCTGTGGTCCCATATGTCCCAGGAGCCAGGAGCAGGGCTCAGCACAGGGGGGCACAGCCAGAGCCCCCGGCACCACAAGGAGAGCACAGTGGGTGATAAGGGACTTGTTATTGCTTGGAATGAGCTGCATTGCGTGGAGAAAGCATGTGAGAGCTGAAATAACAGCACCTGTCAGCTGTGGTTCACTGTCCTGGGGCTGTCCTGTGAGGGGAGAGCCCGGCGGCAGGAATTCGTGTCGCTCCATGGAGGTATTGAAGGCCAGGCTGCCACAACGGGTTGGGAAGGGCTGCACTGAGACAACACTGCAGCAGCGTGGGGACAGCGATGCTGGGAGCACATGAGAGGGGAATGAACTGTTCCTGAGAGGCTCCGGGGACTTCTTACCTCCCTGCTGAAGCCACCACCGACAGCCAAGTGCTTCCTCACCCGGCCGCATCCAGGATTTGGGAGCCAGGGCTTAGCATCTGTTTAAAAATGACAGTGACTCTGAACACTTGGGTACTGGGGGTTATTTGCTGCTGGTTTGCGTTGACTTTAGCATCACTGCACATGTGGCTGCCCCATCCCTGGCAGTGTTCAAGGACAGGGGCTTGGAGCAACCTGCTCTAGTGGAAGGTGTCCCTGCCCGTGGCAGGGGTTGGAGCTGGAGGAGCTTTGAGGTCCCTTCCAACCCAAACCAGGCTGGGGTTCTGGGATCCTGTGCTGTCAGTTTTCTCAGGAAGCCTGGCTCCTGCTGCTGGGGATTTGGGCAAAGTGAGCGCCTTTGGGCAGGAGGAGCAGGGAAGGGTAGGGACAAACCAGGTTTCAAAGCTATGTGAGGTCCATCTGTGGCTCAGGAACACCACGTGTGAACTCACTTTCAACCCTCCTTCCTGCTTTTGCACATGTATTTCTCTCTCTTCATTACAGGCTGCTGTGTGTCCAGGGGCAGTTAAAACACATGGAGCTGACCCTCAAACCTTTCCCAGGGCACGGAGGGTTTGCTGAGGTCGGGGCCCATGTTATTGACAATGATGATTGAAAATAATCCTCTAAGTCAGCCTCAGGGTCAGGCCTTCTGTGTAAATCTTTATGTAGGCGCCAGGGACGTCTCCTTTTCAATGCCATGGGCTGGAGCAGCTCCTTTTGGAAGTCAGTGCGTCAGGACTGTTAAGTCTCTGGATTATGAGGCTGCCACCCATGCACACGGAGCCTGCTCAGGCTAAACCTCCCTGAAACTGCCATTAAAAAGAGAGTATCAGTGTCCAGTGTGTTCGTAACCCGTGGAACCGGGCTGCTCACAGCACAGCTTTGCCCTGGCACAATGCTCCCGGCATCCCGCATTGCTCCAGAGCATCCTCAGCTGTGCCTGACCCACGCCGGGTCCATGTCCAGGAATGTCAGTGACCAAAGTTCAGTGTCACTGGGCTTTAATGTGCTTTCATGAAATAAAATCCAGCATTCCTGTTGCTGTGCCAGGCTGCTGCTGAAAGCGCACAGGGGGTTCATGGAGCCGTTAATTTCCCTGTTGGAATGCTGCTGCAGTGACTTATTCTGTGTCTGATACATTCGTTATCCCGGGTTTGTAAGCTGAATATGTTACTACGCAAACTCTTTTTACAGCCTGTGCAGCTTTTGATTATGAATGAGTGCAGGGATCCACGCAGGAGTATTATTTATATAAAATATATAAGCAGGAAGCATCTCCATAAATCACAAAGTGCCGTTATCCTGCGGTCCATGACAGCCAGAGCTTTGGTTTTAAACAGAAAACCAGAATACATTAAGCCCTCAGGCAGTCGAAAGGGACCTTTCAAACCTGTACAATTGCTCTATTTATTCCATTCATTTAGCAGCATTTAATGTCTGGAGTCTGGTTTACACAAATAAATCTGAAGATGAAGATTTAAGTAGGAATTTATTGGGGGAAGCTCCTGTATCTGCCCGGAGCCATGTTATGGTTTATGACCTAAGGAATGGGGTATTTAATCCTGGAGGGAGAGTGTTCAGAAAGGTCTTTTACATAAGGCTCTGTGGGTGAGGAGTGGGATGCCATGGGAAAAGCAGGATGGTCTGGGAGGAGCAGGATGCCATGGGTAGAGGGGGATGTTGCAGGAATAGTGGGATGCCGGCGGGGGGA
>NW_009910673.1:7173-8770 GCF_000696875.1 Nestor notabilis
TGCAGGAGCATCTCTGCCCCATGGTGACACCTCACCGGATCGTTCTGCGGACCTGTGCCTGTGCTGCACTCATCAATGGCTGTTCCCAATGTTTGCTGAACCATTTAATTGGACAAATTTACCTTTGGAAGGCAAATCCGATGCTGGGTTTGGATCCTGGTGCTCTGCCACCTTTGTGGGGGTTACCAGTGCTTTTAACCACTGCCGAAAGTGCACGGTGTTAATTAGCATATTTAGGATTAAGTAGATTTCCCGTGCAGTAATCATTCTCTAATTCAGTAAGAACTATCTCTGGTGACTAGTGGACATTAATGACAGTTGCAAGAGCTCAGATATTACATAATCACTAATTACATTCTGCACAATTAGCAGAGGCTCCTCACTGTGAATAGCTAATGGCTGATTTGTGTCAGCCGCCTGCTCTGCTGCAAGGGAACAGACACAGCCTGCATCGCTTTCCCACTGGAATTAGCATAGGGAAGGGGTTATTAATGAAGCCGGGAGGAGCGCTGATGGACGGGGTGAGCCCGGCGATGGTGTGGCCCTGCCCTGGCAGCACCTGCCCTTCGTCACCAACCGCGCCAGTGGTGCTGCCACTGGAGGCTGGGGATGAAACCGGCACCTACCAGCCCCCTGTGGGTTGCTTCATGGGCTCCGAGGTCAGGGGTGCAGAGCTGGCTCCTGCACCCAAACCTTTGGTTGCTGGTTCATCGTTGTGCTCTCGAGCTGTGGCAAAACCAGAGGAAGACCCAGGGATGGGAAAGTGCTGGGTTGTCTACTTTGGTTGGGGTTTTCACCACTACCCAGTCTCTGGGCAATCTAAATCATAGAATCATAGAATAGTCGGGGTTGGAAAGGACCTTAAGGTTGTCTAGTCCCAGCCCCCAGAAATGCTGTATTTCCCTGCACTGCTGCACTCAGCAGTTACTTACTTTGAACCATTCTCTAAATCTATGGAAAAAGAACAGCCTGGATTCTGCATTTACCCCTGTCTCGCACGGTAGAGCTGGTGACACGGAGTGGGGCCCTTTTTAGCCACAGAGCATGACGGAGGTGCGGACCCGCGCGGCGGCAGACGGGCTCCGCTGCTTCACAGCAACAACCCTTTGCTCAATTGATTTTGAGTGGGTTTGGATCAGGCCCGAGGCTCCTTGCAGGCAGAATGCAGCCTCCCACCTTCCTGTGCGACTAGAATGAGGAATGGGGGTATTAAGCCAGTGGAATTGCTTTGGACAAATCCCAAACCGGAGCCCAGCACCGGGCTCCTCTACCTTTAGGGATTTTAAATTAAGATTGCATGTGGTTTTAAAAGGCATTGTCAGAGCAAAAGCAATTTAACAAAAGGCAATGTATCTGAGGACGACTCTTCTGTCTGCCAAGTGCTCTTCTCCCGAGTGCATTGTAGGGACGGCAGATTACATCTCTGGAATATTTTTGTCTGTTGCTTGGTTCATTTTCATAATAATAACTCGCATCCTTCTCCAGCCTTTCATGTTGAAGGGCTGCAAACTACTACACAAACAGACCCGCGCCCGGCGTGCAGCCACTCCGAGGGGATGGCGGCGGCACCGGGAGGGGGCACAGGGGGCGGGGGAAA
>NW_009910673.1:8801-15158 GCF_000696875.1 Nestor notabilis
GGGGTGCTGGGGGGGCCCTGCCTGCAGCTTACCCCCTCACACCACCAGCAGCTACCCCTGGGCACGCTGCTGTTGGAAGAACATGGAGCCTGCGGGTCCCTGTCCTGCCCGCATCTGGGGAGACACACAAAGGGGGATGAGGCACCAGCAGGCTCCATGCTCACTGCTGGGGCAGTGCTGGGGTGTGCAACAAACCCCAATATAGAGAGCACGAATAGCCCTTATTTCATTTTCCATGGTGTGTATCACCCATTCTGGGTAGGTGGAGTAAGGGTTTGCAGTGGTGGTGAATGGAGCAATGTGTGTGTGCTGAAGCTTCCCCTGTCAGCCAAAACATAGGGCAGAGTCTCTACTTTTCAGCACAACACCCAAAATGCTCTCTCTCTGCAGCAAAAGGCAGGTAGCTGCTTATTGGGGTCCATGCAGATGTGGAGATGGGGCTTTGGACAAGGGCCTGTAGGGACAGGACAAGGGGAATGGCTTGAACCTGCCAGAGGGGAGATTGAGATGAGCTCTGAGGCAGAAGCTCTTCCCTGGGAGGGTGCTGAGGTGCTGGCACAGGGTGCCCAGAGAAGCTGTGGCTGCCCCATCCCTGGCAGTGTTCAAGGCCAGGTTGGACACAGGGGCTTGGAGCAACCTGCTCTAGTGGAAGGTGTCCCTGCCCAGGGCAGGGGTTGGAAGCTTTAAGGTCCCTTCAACCCATACAAGGCTGGGATTCCATGACCCTTTGCCTGTCATTGCTCACGTGCCTCAGGTACCAAATCACTGACTGATGTCCCTTTGTGATGCTGCTGCCTCCACCCCAGCAAACGACCTCTCTGCTCAGCTGCCCACCACCGGCAGGGCTTTGAAAGGGCTTGTGACACTTGTTATTCCTCAACAGAGCATTCAGAGCTGACTCTAAAAGGTTGTCCTTTAAGTGCCTGGTCTAGAAGCTCCATTTTCCTCTCCCCGGGGCTGGTGGCCAGGCTGATGTGCATTAGGGCCACCCCAGTGAGCAGCAGAGCAGGACGAGGCCGCAGGCTTCCTGCGGAGTGTGCTTGGGAGGAGCAATCCAGCGGTGCGGATGCAATGTTGGGTTTAGCTGTGGATCCTCCGGACCCCCACCTTCAGTGTCACCAGTTTCCAACCCGGTGCCATGACCTGGCCTGTGGTGCCTGAGCTCTGCCTGCGACCAAGGAGCAGGGCTGGGGGGCTGGAGATCAAGCCCATCCCCATATGCAGGGCGGCATTTCCCTAAGTGCTGCTTGGGAAGGCAGGTGCTATTCCTTACATTAGCGCCAGCACATGGAAATCTTAATGACTGGCCTTGTTGTCTCAAAGACGGCGTTAAAAAAAAAAACTGCATTAGATTGGCGGAACAGAGCTCATTTCCATTCACTCAGCAGTCTCTCTAGAAATGACATGCAGTGCTTGAAACTGTTTATTTCCAAATTCAGGCCTCCTCCGCATCAGTCATCAGCTTCAATTACCAGTTTTCCGGAGCGGAGCCATCAGGCAGTCTGACACGAAGGTCCAACCTAATTCCCACCTTCTCCAAAGTCAAGAGCATAATGTGCAGATGAAAAGGTGGAAAATAGCCTGGACTTCATTAGCATGCAGAGCCCGGCTGTTCATTTGCTTGCTGCGAATGGAAGTTCTGACACTCGGCGCCTTCTGCAATATGAGAAAAGTCCTCTTCAGAGTATATGATGTCCTTACCAGCCAGGAAAGGTCATCAAAAAGGCAGGCGCTGACCTTGCTCCCTGCTCTTCATGACTAGTTTATTGATTCCAGGAACACCTCATTACATGCCGGATCAACATATTATTGCCATGTTCAGCAGCTGAATTGTTTACAAGTGTCTTCATAAGCAGCAAAAGCCTTCCGGATGATGCATGACTACACTCATTTGGATGTGACCTGCCAATTATATGTTATCCGATATGGTGCTGTGTGTCTTGATCCCTGACCGGGCCCGCTGCCCCGCATCAGCACGGGCCCATTTACTGCTCCTCTCTAACGGCTCTCGGGGAAAGTGTCCATTAGCCTGTCAGTCTGTAAACACCGCGCTCGGCGCCGGCATTTGCTATGCATGAGCTTCGTAATCAGCTGCGGGAGCGGGTGTTTTATGGAGGTGTCTGATACCGCGCCCCATTTGCAGTCAGCGCGGCGGCCGCGCGCACCGGCCGTGCTTTATTCAGGCGCTGTGAGCTGCTGATTTATTTGCAGAGGGGGGGAAGCAGGAGCAAACCCCCCGCCCGTCCCCCCAGGCCGCTCCCTTCCCTGCTCTAAACCTCCAGTAACTTTCCACCCAGCAAATGCATTTTCCTTTTCTACATATCTGCCTGGGGCCCTCTGGGTTAACGTATTGCGGCGCGTTACTCATCCTCTGGGCCGCAGGCGGGCGGCTCGGTGGGGTTCACACACACGTGTAGGCACAAGGATTTCGGAGATAAACCAGGGGCACAACTGCTGCTTCAGTCTCACTGCAGACACTTGCGTGGGTCAACGAAGAGCAGCACCACAACTCGGTGAGTGCTGCAAGAGCAGCAATGCGCCCATCGGCACAGACCCTCGCTGCCCCTCTGCTGCTGGGCAGCAACAACCCACAGGGGTGATGGCACGTGGTGATGGTGACACAGGCGGGTGTGCGCTGGCACACGGTGGTGGTGGCGCGGGTGGGCGTGCAATGGCCCACGGTGTGAAACAGGCGTGTGGGTCCAGGAGGGCTCTGGGGACCAGGAGCAGGCGGAGGTCGGATGGTGGGGATAAGGCTTCAGCTTGTCTCTTTGGGGGCAATACCTGGGAGTGAACTCCAGGCTGTGCAGAAGAGCTGTTGGGTGTTTGCCTGCCCAGGAGTGAGGCTCGAACCAGGATGAGCCCCCAGTGACCTTACACTGATTTGTTTTTCTGGTGCTATCACTATAGTCCTATCATCAGGGTCTGTAGGGACAAGACAAAGGGGAATGGTGGAGACTTAAACAGGGGAGACTGAGATGAGCTCTCGGGCAGAAGCTCTTCCCTGGGAGGGTGCTGAGGTGCTGGCACAGGGTGCCCAGAGAAGCTGTGGCTGCCCCATCCCTGGCAGTGTTCAAGGCCAGGTTGGACACAGGGGCTTGGAGCAACCTGCTCCAGTGGAAGGTGTCTGGATGAGCTTTAAGGTCCCTTCAACCCAGACCTGCCCGGGGTTCTGTGATTCTATGATCTGGTGCAGAAGGATGGAGTTGTGCGAGTGGGAGGCAGCGTGTTCCCACGGTACCTTATCCTGCTGCGTGTCCCTGCAGCATCTTATCCCAACTTCCCCAGGTATGAGCTCTGCTTTAAAAATAAACCACAAACAACAACAAGAAACCCACAAAAGAACCAGCCAGCACCACCTGAAGCTGCCTGGTAGCCTGTTTATTTTGTATCTACACCTTACAGATGGTTTTCTGTAAAAGTAATTCCCACTGGAATTAGCTGTGGTATAAGAGGAATGTATTTGACCAACAGAGCAAAGTTGGTCTGTGCTTGCTTGCCTTAAACAGGGAAGATGTGCAGGGACTGGCACCACACTGGTGCCTCTTGGGGGGGTCTGGAGTAGCTGGGGAGGGTCTAGAGGAGCTGGGGGGCAGTTGCGCATCCTCTGTCTCCGGGTGCTGGGCTACATCACCCCCGATGCTGCATGGTCGGAGTGTCCATGCAGCCATGATCCAGCCTGGGTGGCAGTGCCGGGATGTCCAAGGGGACTGTGGCCTGGCTGGGATAAGGCAGGATTTATGCACGCACGGCGCTGCCTGCCCAAAGCTCTGCAAACATTAATTAAGTTGCCTCACACCGCTTGGCAAGTGTCAGTGTTGAAATCCTCTTGCTGCAGTTAAATCGAGGGACCGGAGGGGCTGAAGGGTGAGCTAACAGCAGTGAAGATGCTGGGTCTGCAGTGTCCCAGCTCCCGAGAACCAGTGCTGTGTCTTCCTGAAGTTAAAACCCTCTGTGCCAGGCCCAGGGGTGCTTTCAGCCCCTGTCCATGCCATGAGGAGCTGGGGTGCAGAGAGCAGTTGGGTTCAGTTCCCCCCTTCAGACATGGAGCATCAGGGCTGGGGGCTGTGAAGGGGGATTTGAATTTCTTAAAGCTTCCCAAGTAACTTTACCCAGAGAAGCTGTGGCTGCCCCATCCCTGGCAGGGTTCAAGGCCAGGTTGGACACAGGAGCTTGGAGGGACACAGGAGCTTGGAGAAACCTACTGTAGTGGAAGGTGTCCCTGCCTGTGGCAGGGGTTGGAGCTGGATGATCTTAAGGTCCCTTCAACCCAAACCAGGCTGGGATTCTGTGATAATAAAACCCGAGGTTTTTAATTAGAGCTGGGGCAAAACTGTCTCTGCTCAGAGCAGCCTCGTGCTCTGGAGACCTCAGTGCACTGATCTGCATCTGAGTCTGGAAAGGAGGAAAAAGCATCAATTGAAGAGCAAATCCCCAGGTCCGCGCTGCCCTGGAGCTGCAGGTTTGAGTATTCAAAGGGCCGGTTCACTCTGGCGAGCTCTGGGTTTGCTCTGGTGCTGCCGAATGCAGCGCTGCAGGGGGTGACACCCTGCTCGTTGCAGGTGACATCCTGCCCCATTGCAGATAACACATTGCCCCACTGCGGGTGACACCCTGCCCACACTGCAAGGTGTCAGCAGCAGGAACTGTCACCACTGAACCCCGGTGTGGGGTCTCCACCACGGTGCTGCCATCTCCCTCCCCAGGCCTGTCCCAGACAACCAACCAGTGCCAGGTCTGGTGTTACTTATGCTGGGATGTGCCTGCAGCGGTTTATGGAGCCCCAGCCGCCCCTCCAAGTTTGGCACCTGAGCCTTTCATTTCAGTTCATGTCGCTGTTCCTGGACTCCTACTCGTGGAGTAAATGTTCTCTTTAAATGGGAGAGAAAAAACAACTCTTCGTGACAGCAACTGGGACACTGGCACCTCTCTGGGGAGGAGCATGAACCTTTCCCCTGGCCTGGAGAACCTCCTGATCTTTCTAAAATCAACTATTGATTACTTTTGGAGTGATGCTGAAGTGGCTGAAGGAGGTGGGAGGTGGTGGCACCACCAGGGAACTCCCTGTGACTTCTCACGTGTGTAATTCAAGGTTGTGCCGAGGCTGAGTATGCCCACGGGTGCTGTGGGAATCGTGGCATTGCCCCATTGGACACTGGTGCCTTCTGTGGGGTCTGAGCACGTCACTGCAGGGTCCCACCCTGCTGGGTGCTCTGTGGGGCGGGTGCTGCAGCTCCGGTGGTTGGAGAGGAGGGGAGAAGCTGAAGGGCATCAGGAGGTGCCACAGCGCTGCCATGGGCGGCCTCACCAGGAGGCTCTTGGGGGAAAACTGCCGTGGCCACTGGGTTTGGTAACAGCACCCAGTGTGCAAATGGGATTTCCCTTGTCATTGCACTCAGCAGAGAGCCCAGGGCCAAAGGACAAGGTCCGTTACTTATCTGGCAAATAGAATTACACGTAGCTCGGAGGAGAGGTTTGGAATCTGTGTCCCTGTGCAAAAATCCTGGAGCACAAGCTGGAAACCAACAAGATGGCAGGTTCTACAGCCCAACTGTTGCAGCTACACCAACACCCGGGCAGCAAACAGGAGCTGGAAGCATTGTGCAGCAGGAAAACTAGGACAGAACTGCCATCATGGAAGGTTGGTGGGATGATTGGCACAACTGGAGTGCTGCCTGGAGGGAGAATGGGTGCAGGGAGGAAATGAGAAGGGCCAAAGCCCAACTAGAACTTAATCTGGCTACTGCCGTAAAAGATAATAAAACCTGGTTCTATAAATCCATCGGCAACAAAAGGAGACTGTCCATCCCTTATCGTGTGTGTGGGAAAGATGAGGAAAAGGCCTCCTCTGCATCCATCTTTAATAGTAAGACCAATTGTTTTCTGGGCACCCACAGCTCCTGAGATGGAAGAGAGGGACAGGAGCAAAATGAAGCCCCCATAATCCAAGGGAAATGGTCAGCAACCTGCTACAGCACTGGGAGATACTGGATGGGATCCACCCAGCGGTGCTGAGGGAGCTGGTGGAAGTGCTCCCTGAGCCACTTCCCATCATTTATCAGCAGTCCTGGCTCGCCAGGGAGGTCCCTGTTGTCTGGGGTTACCAAATGTGACACCCACCTACAATAAGGGCTGGAAAGAGGACCCAGGGAATGACTTTGGGAAAGCCTTCGACACCATTTCCCATGGCATTCTCCTGGAGAAACTGGCTGCTCATGGCATGAATAGGTAGATTCTTCACTGGGTAAAAAACTGGCTGGCTGGATGTGCCCAAAGAGTGGTGGTGAATGGAGTTAAATCCAGTTGGCAGCGAGTCACAAGTGGTGTTCCTCAGGGCTCAATATTGAGGCCAGGTCT
>NW_009910673.1:15582-15961 GCF_000696875.1 Nestor notabilis
TGGATGGGTGCACTGTTCACTGGGTGAGACACTGGCTGGGTGGCAGAGCCCAAAGAATGGTGGTGAATGGAGTTAAATCCAGTTGGCACCAGTCACGAGGGGTGTCCTGCGGGGCTCGGGGCTGGTGTTGTTTAATGTCTTTATCAATGCTGGGGTGGAGGAGGAGGAGCGCACCCTCAGCGAGGTCACAGGCAGCACCGCGCCGGGTGGGAGGGCTGATGTGCTGGAGGGCAGGAGGCTCTGCAGAGGGGTCTGCACAGGCTGCCTGGATGGGACGAGGCCAGTGGGACGGGGTTCAACAAGGCCCAGAGCTGGGTCCTGCACTCGGGCCCCAGGAACCCCACGCAGCGCTCCAGGCTTGGGGAAGAGTGGCTGGAAA
>NW_009910674.1:0-17897 GCF_000696875.1 Nestor notabilis
TATATATATCTTTTCTCCTGTAAGAAATTGATATGCCTATAAAGTGGTATAACTTGGGAGTGAATTTGCTTCATCTGGGCAGGTAGAGGTCAAAGCAGAATTTAGCCCATACCATATGGAGAAATACATTTACTGTTTTGGAAAAATAAAGCTAGAGGAATGTTAGAGGAAAAAGAAAATCCCCATGACTTGTAGTGGGCTCTGCTGCAATGTAACAGTCGCATAAAGAACTTAAATCTTCTCTCACAAGATGAGTTTAATGACTTTGTGTCACTGGTCACAGGCTGTAATGTCCCATGTGAGGAGCTGTATTGCTTTAGTAATATTTGCCATAAATGCCTCTAATAGTACAACACATTTTTCACCTGTAGGGCACTGACTAAACATCTCAAAACAACTATCTCTTTTGCATTGTCACAATAGATGCTCATGGGGCTGACATACTGAAAAAAATAATCTGACACCATGAAAAGCCTTGAGAGGCAGGCCTATCTGATCAACTTTCCAACTTCTATCATGGTCCTGGTTTTATAGCATGCTCAGCTATAAAACATGGCATCTACAAATGATAACTGTGAAAATGGTCAACGTGGATTTTTCTATGTGATTAGCAACTACTGGATTCATATAACTAAACCACTGCACAATGCCCTAAATATCTAAGGTATCAGAATAAGTTCTAGCAAGACAATAGTATGTTTCTTATTCAAAAGAGGAGCATAAACATTTAAGAGCTGAGCAAATTTACAATGGATTTATATTTTACTAAGGAATGCTCAGTATTTCAAATATCCAAATTTGAGGTGTCTGTTGAAAGATGTCCTAAATCACTATACTTTCAGCTATAATAAGGTGGTCTAGTCCGAGAGTTTTGTCAGTAGTCTTTGAGGAAGGATTGATGAAGAACAGAAATTGAAACAGCAAAGAAAAACGTGAAAGAGGGGAGGATGGGGAAAAGTAAGCTTCCACTGGCAAAAGTTAAACACTATTGTGCTTAAGGAAGAGCTAATATGAACTTGTCATCACAACTATTCATACAAAAAGGAGTATGAATAAGCAAAAAGTAAAATAAATAAATAATTACATACCCAGTGTAAATAAAAACTTACTATGTCTTTTACACAAATGCACGTGCATTCCTACATACACATCGGTACACAGAGAGGACAGGCAGTCTGCCACTTGGGCAACATTTCTTCAAAGATACAACCTTTCTGAACCTTCAAAGCACATGTTGCAATTGTATTGAACCCCTGAGGATTTAGGTCAAGAATACACACTAGCAAGGCCTCCTCAAGGATTATAGCATGGTAAGATGAACAAGTCTTAAGCAGTAGACCATGGGAGTGTTTTGGGCTCCACAGCTGGTCCCACACCTTTTTCTTTTTTTTGCTAGCAGGACATGAAATTTGTTTTCCAACAGCATCTCCTCTCATTGTCTGATTTGCTGTCCCTGACAATACATCTGTTCGTACAGTTACATTCCAGCAACTCCACAAAATTACAAGCATCAGTTTTGCTGATTTGAAGCCCTATTTACACTAACCCCAAGATTCACATTAAAAATTACTGTTCAAGTCTGATGCTCAGAGTTCACAGCAACATTTATACATTACTTTGCTGAAACTTTTGCACATGCACCCATACTGCTATTTCAGAGCACACAGAATAATATTTTTAACAGTCTGTGCTGAACAGCTAAGCACATACTTCATGTTTTGATCAGGATTTGCTTTATACAAAGTGTAGCAAACACTGAAAAGTGTGCTATTCATTTGGTCATGTACAAAAACACGCTGCAAATCATCTGTATGAGAAGTGGAGAGTTTTTAAACTGGATTTCATCTCTTAAAATGTGGGGTCTTCCATTTTTATGACTTAGTATAATTGCTTCTCTCTTCAAACTGGTGATTTTGTCTAGTAATGTAGCAGTGGAACCGATCAGTTAAATGAAGCATGAACTGCAGCCCGCAGAGAGCTGGATTAAAAACTGCTGAGTTTTCAACATGATCCTTAATCAGAAAGGGTTTCTTTTAAAGTAAAGAAAATGTAAAACATAGGGGGCAGGGAGAAAAGGGGTAGGCATGGGCTAATAGTGTTTGTTTTAAAATAGCAATGCGTTTTAATTTTTATATAATAAGTAAACCCACAGCATCACTATTTGTAAATATGTACCTCTATTAACAATTCTTAAAGACTAAAGTCATGGCTTAATTCTGGCTTTTTATATGTTCATACTGCAGCTTGTCATACAGGCTGCCCACAAGACTTAGGCAAGAAAAATCATTTAGCAGCAGTAGCAGCCTTAACCTGTTTTCACCAACACAATATGTATTTTAGTTTTGCATTGCCCTGGAATGAGTAACCTTGAAGGATCAGGAGGCATCTGCAAACTGTGCCTTTTGTGCATATGAATAAACTCAATTTCTCAAATAGCTGGCATAGTGAAAAGAATGGGACAAGGAATAAAATGAAGAAAAAAAAGAGACAGGAAATGTCACGTTGCTTGCCTGCAAGTGCTGCCAAATGGACATACTTGGAGATCAACCCATTTCCCCAGCTAATCTAGAGGCCATTTTCACTACTCCTGAGCTCTTCTTTGTTAATTCTGTGCCTTGCAAGGTTCATTAACTCTGTTTACACAGAAAGGTTGGGTCAGTGTGACACACTAACAAAATGCATGTCTATTTGCACATAAACGTATACACTTCAGGAGTTTCTTAACAATCTTTCCAACTAAAAAAAAAAAAACCCACAAAAAACCTGGAATGTATTTGGGTTTTTCCCCCCTTCATATAAAAAAAAAAAAAAAAAACAAACCAAAACCTGCCAAATGTAGCACTAACTTCTACAGAGAGAACTAAGCAAGAAGCATGAATCCACAAGAAACTTTTCATTGATTACTGGTCCCTTGCTTCTCTAAGGCTTTAGAGAAGCAACACATTACTCCAATAAAATATCACCTACAGATGGACCAGAACACTACCTCATCTAAAGAGGCCTCGCAGGACAGTATTAAATCCAAAGACCAGTGCAACCCCAAAGCAAACACTGAACTGCAATTTGCTAGTTTACCCAGAGCAGAAAAGGGATGCTGCAGCAATTTGCAAGTTGAATGCCTCTAAAGCAGTACTGGTATCTGAGCTAAAGCAAAGCAATGTTTTGATCATCTGCAATTTAATATGAGTATAAGAAAGCCTGAGATTACTTCAACAAAATCCTGACATGGGGCTTAACAGAGATTTTTCCCTCATGGGCTATAAGAAATCACATGTAATTGTGTTTAAGGGTACTTGGTAGATGCCTTCCATGGGTCTGGTAGAGCTGCATTGACATTTTATGAGAACTGTGCACAAACAGAAAGGGATGCAGCCCAAATCTAAACAGACTTTGAACTGCAAATCTTAACAATTGGCCGGAGAGAGGGTAAAAGCTTAGAGGTCTGCCTCTCAGAGGTACCATGACAAAAACAAGGGATAAAAACCAGTTTCCCAGACAGAGAATCATCTTTCCCTAGAAGGTAGATAGGTAGCACTGACTTCTTCACTTTAAAAACAGACTTTTTTTTTTTTCCCCTTTCATTTTCCTGACAGAATTGTCCTGTTTTTTCACAAAGACTGAAAGCAAACTGATCAATAGATTATCGGCGTGGCTGTGGCACTCCAGGAGCCTGTCTGGCAATGCTCAAAAACCAGCCAGTATAGGACTGTTGTGATCAATATGCATTTGACAGAGGTATATAAGAGAGATGCCTAACAGAAGTCGGTTGGCTTGGTTAACCTAAATTCCAGTTTTATGAGATTTGCAAGCTCCTTCATGTGGGGAAATAAAAGGATTTTAAACAACCAAAAGACTGTTGATCAACAGCTGGGTATCAGAAGTACCATGGCCCAATGTTTTACACACTTAGTATCCCTTCCCACTGTTGATTCAATAGTTCACGGTTATACACTAATATATAGAACTGTGCCTAAATATTAGCATAGCAACAAGCTTACTATTTATTCATCAAGTCTCCTATGCTGAAGAACCTTAGCCCAGTAAGGACTCTATTGGTATTCTGCAAAAAGGTAATGGAAAATCTACAGAAATCCCATTTATGACTTTGCAATAATACTGTCTGTATGTCTTGGTCTTGCCAAAGTTCCCTTTGTTTATGGGAGCAAAACTGCAGTCAAATTCTTCTTAGCCAGTTCCACTATGATAAAGAGAGAAAAGAATAGGACACTGAGAAGCAAATCAGGTACAATTCTGCTCCACATTAGCCTTGTTTTAATTAAGTCAGCTATGATCTCATGGCACGATAATTTTTTAACGTTGGTGTTTAGGAGAAAGGCTTACATTGAAGGCTAGTTTGGCTGCCATCAGTTAAGAATGTAATTCATGTGAGTGGGAGAAAACAACGCTGCAAATTCTACATTTTTGCGTGCACACACAAAATAGGAGATTTGTATGCCAGAGAAAGAAACCAAAAAATAGGGTATACATCTTTTCTTCACTTACACTGTAAGGAAATTTGCTACAGGAAGTGACAGCTTGCCCCAACAGCACCATCACTATTAATATAATACTAAGTCCATACTAAGTATTCATATGCCATAGACTTTTGATGCTTGTTTAAACATCTCTCCGTCATCTGAATTGTGCATGATTTACTGTTCTGAATTAACAACAGTATACCATGCTGCATATTTACACTTGTGAATACAAAAAAACCTCTGACCCAGAATGTGTTTTTTTTAACAAACACAACGTACTCTGAACTTCTTACCAACTACTTTTACGCACCATTCTTTACAGAAAGCCTTTTTACAAAGAAATGCTGAATATTTTGTTATTGAGGCTCATTCATTTCTAATAAGAACAGATAATCTGATGGTTTCTCAAAACATGTGTTTTAAATTCTGAACCTTTTTATGTAATCCATTTTCAAGGCAGTAACACACCTCTTCAAATAGCCAAGCTGAACACAGTATCCTACGAACTATGCAGATTTCCACTGGTAACTTACACAACTGAATTGAATAAATGTATTAAGACACAGTTTGTAGTGAAGAAGAATATAAGTGCTGAATGCCACTGGCCTGAAGCTCCTAGTTGTAATGTATTTCCATGTACCTACTTAATATAGGGAAAAAAAATCCCCTTATTATAAAATACAAGTTTTCACTATAAGGCAAACAGCATTATTCACAATATTATTCTGTCACTAATGAAACTAAGAATTTTTTGTCTCAATTTTAAAATACAACCAGATGCAGAACTGATAGGCAAAAAAACCTTAAAGCAATAACCATCTCTCTCAAGCCATTTTTTTAGTAAAGATACTCTAGAACTGTTCAGACTAGTCTGAGTCATTGCATTAAAAATTGCTCTTATGCTGTACATTTTTCTTATTTTGCACCATATTAACTGGAAAGAAAAAAGAATACTCCTTATCTAGCCTACAACTTCCAAGACCAGCTGGGACTGAAATGTTTTTTTCAAAACAATACCTTTCATAAAAATATTTAGATTGTCCCTTAATAACAGAGGAAACTAAATCATGTTTTCAGAAATGACTTAAGAACTTGCTAGATTAAAGGACTGCCTACACATGGAATTATTTAGTAATGACTGCTTAAGAACAGCTATTCCTGAATAACACCATGTGTAGACACACTTATTCCAGAATAAGGTTGCCTTATTTCTGTTTAATTTAGCCCATCAAAGTGTGTTAAGCTAAACAGAAACAACAGTGTCAGCACGTGGAGTTATTCAAGAATTGCTGTTTCTAAATAATTCCATGTGTAGACAAGTGCTTGCAAATACTGAAGATCAGCTCTGTTATCCCAACCGCGTTATTGCTGGTGTCACAATTAACACAAGGCACTTTCTGGTATTTGTATTGCTGCTTATTCTGTTGCTTTCATTACTTCAGTTCAAGGAAAAAATAAACTTTCTAAATTCAATGTTCATTGTTAAATGTGAACTGAATACAATCATATAGTCACTCAAATACAATCCCTGTAGAAATTAAGTAAACACTTTGGCATATTTTGTTTTCTGAACAGACAAATCTTTAAAGATTGCATTTATTCTTGGAAACTGACCCTGAACAAAAAAGCCAGCTCTCCATGAGGTCCTAGGGACAACTGAAAATAATTGGGATTTGGTTTTCCTCAGATGGAATTTATATGGCCAATTTCTGAATTAACATCCAGATAGATGTTCTGTTTTGTTTCAGGTAATAAAGAATTTGTTCATCTTGTTAGAGAGACTTACTATCAGGTAATGACAGCACATGCTAAAAACCACACTTGCAGCAAGGCATATATATGCCAAAGAGTGTAATTATTAGTGAAAAATTTTCATAAGTACCTATAATTATTGGATTTAATAGCAACACGTTAGGCCCGGCTGGAATACAGCGTTAGTGACCTCTAGGCTTTTACCTCTGGAGACCAAAGCGCAAATCCAAAGCGGTAAGAAGCAAAACATATTTTGATAGTTCTGCAGCACCCAGTAGACCAAAACCACAACCCAGATGGGTGTTACTGGAAGCCTATGGTGAGGAAGGACCCCTTGCTGGAATATTAGAGGTAAAGCAGATATACTCCAGTGTATCCCTGAAGCTCCCGCAAAATGTGCTCGACTCCAGCCATCATTTTTAGTGACATTTTCTGTGACAATCTGAAGATGTGAACTACAAAATTCTATCTTTCATATTCACCTATAATGTCCTATGTAATAAAACCAGTATGATAGTGCTAGTGCTTCATCTAACTAAGTAATAATTTTGAATTAGCTAAAACAAATGTACATTCCTAAAAAATATTCATAAAATAGATATCCGTAGAATTTCTTTTAGGAATTACCTAAAAGATCATACAGTTCCAACCCTCCTGCCACAGGCAGGGACACTTTCCACTAGACCAGGTTGCTGGGAGCTTCGTCCAGCCGGGCCTTGAACACTGCCAGGGATGGGGCAGTCACAGCTTCTCTGGGCAACCTGTGCCAGTGCCTCATCACCCTCACAGTAACTTTTTCCTAATGTCTAATCTAAATCTCCCTTCTGTCAGTTTAAAGCCATTCCTCCTTGTCTTATCATTACATATCCTTGTAAAACTTCCCATCATGTGCCCTAAAAGTACTTTAATAAGAGAGAATCTCATAAGGGAATAAATAGTTAACAGAAAGAAGAAAAACCCTCTAACACCACCACTGTTAGAATAATTTTATCTGAAATTGAAATTAACTACTGCTTTTAATAAGAAAGTTTACTGCAGGTACACAGTGGAAAAAACTGCCAGGGAAGTATATGCATAGAGGGTTATTACATATAATATCTTATTGCTGAGACATGCACTCAGAAGCTGGAAAGCACATAAGTTCTCTTTCCTTTATCGTTATCGTTGGGACTTTAACTAAAAGCTTACTCACAGCTTTTGTGCAACAGCCCTGGAAACCCGAGTTCACAGAGAGGACCACTCACTCTATAACCATGTTGTTTTCTCCTACTCATGAATTGTGAGACTCCTTTATTTTTTTCACATTCTCCAACCCTTATGATGAATGCAGAGTGATTAATTACTTCAGGGTCCTTTCCATGAGTGAATATAAATACTTGAGAAATATCAATACATTTAGCTTCAAAACCCTGCTGGCAGCTGACTGGTATGACAACTTGCTTTGCAGATCAAAACTAGAACAGCAGTGTGATTATGGCCAAAAACATCAACTGACTTTACATGCGTAAAAGCTGGATTTTTCAAAACGAAGGTACCTCTCGGTTTCCATGATCTGACTGACCTGACCTGAGGACGACTGCAGATACTTGAGAGAATTCCACTGGAGTCAGTACCAGGACCCACTGAACATCTGTGCTGAGCCCCTTGCACATCCTTGCAGTGTTTTTTTTCAGTATCATCTTTACAGTTAATCAGCATTTTTTGTTGTGAAAATGAAGAACTAATTGAAGTTAGCATCACATGACAGTTGATAGAGTCAAGTTCAGCTTCTGTCGATTTCAGCTGCAACTATTAAGATTGACCTTTCTCTAATTTAGAACTTCAGATCTCACATTCCAACTCCAGAAAATGGAAGTGTTTTATATTTGAAAGAGTTCAGATCACAAAAGAATTCAGTAACAGAGATGAGATAAAAAACAGTGAACACTCCCCTGGGAAACCAGAATATCAGTGTTTAACTTTTTACCCTAGCATTATCCTAATATTAAAAAATGAGTGTAAAAATATTATAAAAGCCACATGTGCAACATTTCGTTACAAAATCTGAAAAAAGTGTTGGTGTTTCCAAAAGGTTAACTAAGCTTACACAAGAAGATACTGGGGACAATGTGTTGGCAGTGTAAGTGCTATTTAGGAGGAATCACATAAAGAAAGTGTCAAATAACAAGTATAGAACTAACTTTTTTTCAGCTAGCAATGTGAGCTAATACACACTTTCTGAAAGCTAAGCAAACAGAAGATAAAGGACTAACTGGGAGTATTTCCACAAAATGCAAGCCTGTATTTACTTATTCAATCTAGACATTCATTTAAAACAGACTTCTGCAATGCAAAGTGCCATTAATATGCTGCTAATTTCAAAACAATGTTAGATCCATGCTTAGTATAAAACACTTTCTATACCAGATCTTTTTCTCATTCAGTATGGTCACTGAATCAAAAAAGGATGCACCTTAATGATTTAGAAGGCTCTTTTTTAATGGGAAAATGAAGCAAAGTCTTTTGCAGTTTAATGAAATCTATTCACCCTCAGAGATACTTAACATGTTTTTTAGTAGAACTGCCATTTCTGTGTTTTAAAAAGTACATTTATAGCTCTCCACTTCTGAGATCTGGGTCTGGATTTTACATTTGTGATTTGTTGGGGTTTTTTTCCAGTGCAGAGTGCTTACTCTGAATGGATGCCTATAAAAACAGAGATGAATTTAGATTATCTGCCTTCATAATTATAAATCAGAACTACCTCCTCAACTTAGGCTTTGAGCAGATTCCAAGAGATAATATCTGAATAAACTGCCAAGATTTTCTTATGGCAGCATTCAGAAAAGAAGTCAGTGTTAGGCAATTTTGACTTAAAAGCTTTCATAGGCCACTGTGGCATGGCAGTACCTAAGGCAAAGGATGCTTCGCTAAACCTGAGAAAAAATAAAAATGAGGCTCCCTACTTCGGTATCTTGAGTGAAGCCAGGATTAAAGACAAAACCTCAAAAAGACCATACACACACCAAAAAAAGAGAGATTGATCTTTTGTATTTTATATGCCCATTCTATTTGTGAAAACTTGTCTATCACAGAAGTCTGGCTTGTCAAGAAATAAAACATGTTAATTAGACAAAGGGAATACAATCAAAAGATGTAACACCTATTGTCCTAAAAAGCAAAAAAATAAAAAATAGTTCTTAATATCAATTTATGTCAGGATCCCACAGCTAGGTACTTACAGTCAAATTCCCATGTTCATAGACTGGTCTTAAAGAAGCCCAACTAACTTGACTTAAGAGCCAACAACATATGAATCCCAACGGTGTTAGGAAAAAAATTACTTTTAGCAGTCAGATTATTTTTATTCAATATCTGCAGAGAAGTTTAATTACCTGACTCTACCCCCAAGGTTAGAAATCACTGCCCCTCTCGTTTATTTCCTGAGCAGCTCTTGGTACTATTTCCAAATTCTAAGTCTTGAACACTCGAACATGTCACCCTACTGCAACAATCAGCAATGCCAGACATTTCTTATTTCATCTGCTCTGATCTTTTATGATTCTTCTCCATTACATTTAAGAACAGCTTACCACCCCAACTCTCATGCTGCTACGTCCAGGATAAAAACTTTCCCATTCTCACTTCATTGCTTCAAGAAGTTGATGATATAGCTTGTTATCAAAACTCCATCCCACCAAAACCTGTCCCTTCTCCTCTTTCCACTTCCAACTTATTCCATAGTTTTCAGGGAGGAAAGCTCTGCACAACATGACCCTCTATAAATGTATTCCACTCAATTTTATAATCGATAAACTTTTTTGTATTGTTCTCAGGCAATAGTATTACATAGCTTGAAACCTTCTACTGTCAGTAGAAAAGTGCAAAACCAGAAAGGAACATGATTTTGTTGAACTACAAGACTTCCAAAGTTAAAGTTAAATGTGCAGGAAAGCCAGATCTGTTAAAATTTGTTTTGAAAGTTAATAGTATCATATTGATACCACTTATCCTCCTTTTTTAAAGCCCTTGCCTTTTTAGTAAGCAGGCATGCCTTTCTTATGTGTGTTACAGGTCTTGTTAGTACAGCAAACGGAAATTAGCAGGGCAATGACATTCTGTCCTATTGTCATGTTCATGCCTCTAAAAATTAGGCGTAAATTAAATTTCAGATATCAGCAAAAGTCCAACGGATTTATCCCTCAATTTAATCTACTTGACTAAGTTCAACACTGATTTTTATGCCAAGTCAAAGAGAGCAAGCAAAAGAAGCAGCAGGTAAATGCTTCTATCAAACTGCCACAAGTGGGAACTCCTCTGCTCTGTATTTAAATTAGGAAAAGAATACTTATCTCAAGAATGGACTTCTTCTATCAGTTTGGAAGTAGACAGTGTAAATTATTTATAAAGAACATCAAAAGAGAAGGAATTCCAGAGTGAAATATATACGTGAAATATTTTTTCTAACTTTGAATCTAATTCAATGTCCAAATTTTACCTTTTTTCTCAAACATACAAGGCTATGCCTATCATTCACTGTAGTTACCTCCCAATAGATAATAAAATCAAATTTCCACCTCAGCTGCTACCCTTCATTCTCCCCTTCAGAATCCAAAGAAATGCAGAAATGAAAGCACACAACTCACTCCCACTACTAACAAAACTGCTTAGCATTAATATATTAAATCAGAGTCCTCTGCATTACCTCTTCTGTCAGACATGCCGTGGGTTTGTCAGGGTTGGGTTTCTTGGCGTATAAAACATGCCATAAATTCTTACTCAATCTACTAGAGTATATCTATAATTTGCCAGTAAATCAAACAAAAAACTAACATAAGGGTGAATATAAAGTGTTACTACTTTATTTCACTATTTTTCCTCTAACGATAATAACCATTGGCTTTAGAAGCAGCTAGCTGAAGTATCACTCAAGTTCCGCTGCCAAAACTAAAGGCATTATCTTTGTAGTCAATGAAGTCTGCAGCTGCTGGAATCTGGAATGGAATGCATCTTTTCATTAGGCTGGTGCCAAATTAGAAATGCCTGCTCATCCAAATGAACCATGAATGCAGTACTTTAGAAATATCTGCTCTTCGCATGTAACTCAGCATGCTAGAGAATGTGACAAGCCTAGTAACACTCCATCTTTGGCACTTGAGAGGGAATGAAAAATGTCACTGCCAGGGTCCTTGGCTGAGCATTCACACTGCTGCCCTGTCCGTGAGGAAGAAAAGCAGGCTGAAACTCAGCCTCCGGTTGCAGCACCATGCTGCTGCTCAAAATAGAAAATTTTATTGCTAGCTTACTTTCACGGAGAGCAGCTCATAAAGCCCCAGATAACTAAAAACAGAGCTGGAAACCACAGTAAGAACCAACAGGGTGTTACCCTGCTTAATTAAAGAGCATGGAAATAAGACTCATTATACATCACATGACAAACAAATCTCCCTCAACTAACGCACTGGTGCTTGCTTGCTGCCATATCAGCCTAAGCCTCTATCTGCTCTTTCTCTCTTTCACTCTGAGATGTTAGCCCAGAATCAAAGGTTGCAGAATATTCAAGGTACCAAATTATGCATTTTCTTCCTTCCCCCCCCCCCAAATAGACTAGAACTTGGTGCCTTGCTCACATTTCGTACTAGCTGAGATTTCTCAAGCAGTGAAGGATTCAGTGAATCCAGATACCTTTATATAGGCACAGACAGAAATTGGCAGCAACTTTCTAAAAAGAAAATAGTGACGGAAATTAATTTAATCGAACTCTTTTGTCTATCTATCAGCCAGTGCTCAATATATATTGTTCATGAACACTTTATAGTGTTCAAATTTTAAAAGCCTCTAAACACAGTGATTTTGAAGGCTGATCTGGGGACATCATTCCATGGGTTAACTGTGCTTATGAAAAAGTCTTTCTGAACTTCTGAATTACAAAAAAAAGTCCTTTAATTTTTATCATGTACATGTCCATAGATCAAAACTTGGAGTTTGTGTGCTCTGGACCATATCCATGTAACTATAATAAATTAAAAATAAAAGGGTTATTTAACCCAAACTCGCTTGCACGCAATTCTGCTGATATTTTACTGATTATATCTAAACTTACTATTGGTCACAGAGTATGGTTAAATTTCTCTGACACTTGCACATATAAAACACTCTCATTAGCTGATTCAAAAAACTGTAAGAGCCAGAGGATTAAACATCTATTACACAGAGTCCTAGTGTTTATTATCACAAGCAGTCACACTCAATGTCACAATTCATAATATTCATTAAAAAAGAAAGTGCTACAGTAGAGAACACTACAGCCACTTTGACGACAATCACAACAAGAAGTCATTAGAGAAAGTCTGGTCTTTGAACAACTAAATCTTTAGTAATCTTTTCTTATTGCATATATATGACAACTTATACTATAAGATGAATCTCAGTATTTGTTCAGTTATTCTGAGAATAACTGAGAATTGATTGTACATGGTGCACCAAATTGCTTAGAGAAAAACATACAGCAAAATAAAGGCAAGGATCTTGACAGCATTTTCAACAAAAGAAAAGGTCAAACAAATATTTCATAGAGTGGTTTAGTTTGGAAGGGACCTTAAGGCTCATCTAGTTCCATTCCCCTGCTATGAGCAGGGACACCTTCCACTAGACCAGTTTGCTCCAAGCCCTGTCCAACCTGGCCTTGAACACTGCCAGGAATGGAGCAGCCACAGCTTCACCGGGCAACCTGTTCCACGGTCTCACCATCCTCCCAGTAAAGAACTTCTTCCTAATATCTAATCTAAATCTATCCTTTTTTCCAGGGTGAACAATGCCAGCTCTCTCAGCCTGTCCTATTCATAGGAGAGGTGCTTCAGCCCTTTGGTCATCTCTGCAGCACTCCTCTGGATTTGCTTCAATAGGTCTGTGTCCTTCTTACGTTAGGTGCCCCAGAGCTGAAAACACTACTCCAGGTGGGGTCTCATGAGAGCAGAATAGTGAGGGAGATTCACCTTCCTCAGCCTGCTGGTCCCACTTCTTTTGATGCAGCCCAGCGTACAGTTAGCTTTCTGGGCTGCAAGCGCACACTGCTAGGTCACATTAAACTTCTTGTCAACCAGCATTTCAAGTTCTTTTCCTCCATCCATACTCTTCCCAGCCTGTAGTTATGCTTGGGATTGCCCTGACCCAGGTGCAGGACCTTGCACTTAACCTTGTTAAACCATGGTTGACAGAACCAAGACACAGCACGGCCTTCTCTCAAGAAAGACTAGAACTCCAATGCTGAGACTTGTTCATGCATTTCATGCCACAGCCAACCCAATTGATGCTACTTTTCCAATATTCTAAATGATTATTGTAATGAGAAAATGAAGGAGAATTCAGTATTCTCCTTTCTTTGATTTTACACACACACACTGAGAGAAACGTATTAAGTAAACAATTAATCAAAGTAAAAGACCTATGTTCTAGTGCCACCTTTGAAGGAAACACACTAACAGAGGAACATAAAGTACCAAGTGAGCGGTTGCTGCCTGCCGTTAGTTTGTCAGGCTGACAACAGCTAACAGTAAACTGCTATTTCTTACCTCTAATTCAGCAGGTCAAAAGAACTTTCCAAAAATTATGCATCACTTCCACTTACTCAAAAAGACAAATGAAAGTTGTTCACCACTATTTCTTAATGGCAATAACACATAAAACTAGTATTACAACTGAAAAGTCTTATCCTAACTGGAACCAGTAAAAATACTGGATATTTGGATATTGCCAAAGAAAGAACGTAACAAGGCATGCAACCACTAAATATGGAAGTGGAAAGAGAAAATCTAACAAAAATTATGAGTAAAAAGATCGAACCCAAATCACTGGTTTCTTGCAGACACTGAATGAAGTGTCAGCGCACCTGCACTCTGCAGTGCCAGAGATGAGGGCACTCCCGTCATGCCCACAAGCCATCCACAGAACGCAGAAGGTGCCTCCCTCCTGTACCACAGTACAGAGGAATCTCTCCTACTGGTGAGTCATGACTCATTTTGGCCATGCAGTGAAATCCAGAAACTACCCAGAAAGGCATGCACAAAATTTCTGTTCTTAATACAAAACCAGGTGCTTCAGAAAGGGCCACAGGGTATCTATAGCATGAGGCTAAAATATGGAAAAATAATTACAGACGTAATTAATTTTCAATTCCACTACCCATGAGCCTTCAGACTTTGCTAGTTAATTATCGCATAATATTATATCATGTATATTACATATTATTACACCATGTAACTATGATTAACAATAAAAGACCACATATTGCTATTTAAATTTTAAAAGATTAAGAACTTAACTACTTGAGTTAGGTATGTGATTTAGCAGGTGACAAATCTTAGCTTTTTTTATTGCTGCAAGATCAACCAGAATTCAAGAAATATTAGTTCATTTATGTCCAATAAGTTTTACCCTTAGGTAGAAAATTATTATAATAGGCATTATTCTAATCAGTTGTGAGCCATAAAGACATTATAGAAAAGAAGTTATAGTCTATACAAATATGTAAGAGCTTCACTAGGCATAAATATTAGATCCACATGCGACTTCACTAAATGTTTCAAATATTACATCACTAATTATGTGATACTGTCACTTCTGGTAAACCACAGATGTAACATGAAAAGTATTCAGCTTGGTCTCATGTAGATCTTATCTCAATGTGCAGGTTCCAAAAAAAACTGAACAAACCCTTTTGATCTCTGCACTATATTAACTTTTAGCTTCAGAGTGAGCTTGCTGAGCTGAGGAATTTTTGCAAGACTTTCTTCAAATCTCCACATGATAGAGGCAAAAGGTTGCACTTAAAATATGAAATGCTAACTTTCGTTTAAATCACATATTGTAGGCATTTATGTAAATTATCAAGTTTAGCTTATGTTTTTGATATTAGATACAATGTCCCTTAAAGAAGTCCTTGTTGCTCCTTCCTCTGGATTTTGTGTAAACAAATCCAAAGTTCAGTTCAGCAGCTTGCTGCCATATAACTAGTTTAAAATTAAAATTCTCCAAAGGTTTCAAAATTCAGAAGCCACAAAAGCACCACATCATAGAATCACAGAATGGTTTGGGCTGGAAAGGGCCCTAAGATCATCCAGTTCCAATCCCCCTGCCATGAGCAGGGACACCACACACTAAACTATGTCGCCCAAGGCTCCATCCAACCTTGAACACCGCCAGGGTTGGAGCATTTACAACTTCCTTGGGCAACCAGTTCCAGTGCCTCACCACCCTCACTGTAAAGAACTTCCGTATATCTAATCTAAACTTCCCCTGTTTAAGTTTAAAGCCATTACCCTTTGTCCTACCACTACAGTCCCTAACGAAGAGTCCCTCCCCAACATCCTTATAGGCCCCCTTCGGATACTGGAAGGCTGCTCTGAGGTCTCCACATCGAAACATTTTACTGGGAAACTGTACCTCCTTTAAACAGCAAAGGTCAAAACTTCATCTAGGTTACTATTTTATTCTTTTGTGTGCAGTGCCACTGGCATTCAAGGCTTCATTTGCAGTGCACATGAATGAGGTTTCAATGGACAATGACATTTCACTTGGACACAGAAAATTCCAAGTAGACACTAATCTAGCATGTGGAGAGTGGCTGCTGGGTGGGGAAAGGGACAGACCAAGAAAGAAAAAATGCTATAATAAGGGTGCAGGAAAGGGAGCAAATGTTCAGCAGAAGGAGAAAAACATCAAATGAGCAGAGCTAGGAGAAACAGGGGAAGCAAACATCAAACTGAACAGTACAACAGGAAGACAAACCAAAGCTCTCAAGTTTAATGTACAGCAATTAAGGAGCCCATTTCTAACAACTACGAAGACTCTACTCTCTGGAGCACTGCCATTTTGATGAATCAGAGTAGCTTACACAGACAGTACTTGGTATCCCAGTTTTATTACTCCTTCAGGTACAATATATTTCCTGTGCAGGCCCCTTGGTAGCCAAGAGGCTACAAGTGACACCATGAGAACTGTTTTCAATCTCTGCCTCTCCCAGCACAGGGGCTTCCTGCCTGCTGAGACAAGAGCTCTCACTGGCTCCCAACCCCTTCTGCTTAGTGGACGTAAACACACCTGAACCATGACGGACATGGCTTGGCAGAAAGAAAACTTGCTTCTGGCACTCAAACAATGCCAACATCCCACAGCGATAACCAAGACTGAGAAAGGTGGGATTTTCTTCTGTTATCTTCCTCCATCTTACCAATTTTATTTTAACCTACAACTGATGACTACAGAAATGTTCACAAATCTCTACAGCAGCTGCTGTCATGCCACCCATCATCTAAGATAGGACACTGTAGCCTGTAGATCACTAATTTGGATCAAATATAGTCACAGAGTAGGTTCATCCTGGAGCCTACTGTACCTGGACCTTCCTGAAGGAAAGATGATGGGGGAAAACAGAGTCCTGACTTTCTCACATTTAATACTTACAGAGTGAAAACTCAGTGTCCCTCATAGCCAGCAGATATTTCCCCATGAGTTCAACAGTGCCAGAGTGGCATAAACAGGTTTTCATCTCCTTGGCCACTGGCTATAAACACATACAGGGGAAGAACAATAAAAAGAGCCTATAAAGCAGGGTGCTAATATTTTCTTCTATAGCAGAGACTAAAGTAAACAAAATTCAACAGTAACTCTATTTGGGGTCTTCAACCCTTCTGTAAAACAAAGTAGAGAGGAATAGTGCCAAAGTGTTGGTCAGGCAGTGCAGAAATTCTCCTGGGAACAGTAATCTGTAGAAGAAACAACTATGGGCAGTTTTGCAAGGCCAAGCTAAGTTTTACCAGGGGTTTAATAACTGTGCTATGTCTTCTGCAGCTACGAGAGAAATAAGCACAAGGGAAGAATAATCTCAAAAAAAAGGAGGAATAAAAAGCTGCACACCAGGCAAAGCAGCAAAGAAATCAGAAAAAAAAAAGATAATAAAAATTGATGAAGTTTCTCCTGTTCCTATTTTGCTGCAATATACATTAATCAGGACTCCTGTCTCTTTTTGGGACCTTGATGAAGATGAGGTGAAACCAAATATGTTTAATGGTGTCTGAAATGAGGCATGAAATTGAACCATTGTTTGATTTTGTGTTGCCTTTGCTTTCATAAGCAAGGCAATTCTTTAAGCCTGGGTGGTACACCAGCATTCACGGGGAGACTGCTGAAGGGAAATATATTTTGCTTTCATATATTGTTCATTTTCCTTTTTAAAGCTTAAACTGGTCGACTATTTTATATAGATCATATGAACCTGTTAAATAGATGACAAAACATAATGTTTAGGATAAGTAGTTAAGGACAAAGAAAAGTCACAATTTCATAACCTGGTCCTAAAATTGGAGAAAATAAAGAATATAAACAAAGAAAGGCTATGAAGGAGGAACTCATCATGAGGTGATCTAAAATAGAAACATTCTAAATGCACTGGAAAATTCTGGAATTAAGTTATTTCCAAAAAAATGAGTTTTGATGCCTTTAAAATAGTATTTTGACATAAAATCTTAAATTGGGGGATTTAACACTGAAACAACTAAGTTTTTGTCTATTTTCCTCATACTTGACATATTGACGTGATAGGCCTGGAGCTTCTCTGTAATCATTTGTTATTAGTTTATGTCAACCTCAGTGCTGGAATTAATAGCAATTGGATGGGGTTAACAGCAGGAA
>NW_009910674.1:17928-20674 GCF_000696875.1 Nestor notabilis
CTCTGGATTTCGTATACTTTGCACTGGAAAAGAAAGCAACAATTGCCATTTTAAAAAGAACTGTGAGGTGAGGAAGGTGAGGACAGGGCAGGGTGTTCAGAGGATGAGAGCAGTGGTGGAGTTAAACATCCCATTCTGTGAGGGTATGGTAAGCCTTACAGAACAAGGGTGCACACATTTAAAAGGAATAAAATTTATTCCTTTAAGCATTTTTGTCTCATCTTTCTTACTCTGATTTAAGAAATAGTAATCCCACCATAGGCTACCAACAGGAAGGTTCATCTTGATTTCTACTTCCAGTTGAACCTTTCTGGGAAGCATAGAGGATACACAGGGTACAGTGTCCAGTAAAGCATGCACCAGAGGGAAGGACCACCTGCATTTCTATGACTGCAGCAGCTGTATCACAGAATTCCTCAGTCAGTTGACTCAAGAGCTATGCAAGTACCAGTTTGGTTCTTGCTGTTCAAATGCCTGCTGGAGGGAAGCTCCAGAACTTTACTTTCTAGTAGTTAGATTTTTAACTCCCTTTCCCAGCCTCAATTCATTTGTAGTTAGCTGATATCCACTTGGGCTTTTAGTAGCTGTTTACTCTAAAAGCCTCATCACTTTTGGTTGCTTTTCCTAGCTATTGCTATCAGAACATAGCTACTGGTTTATTTTCTCCATATATTCTGCAGGTTTGAGTCCTAATACCTACAAGCACAGCTCTCCTATTTCTGCTTGACAAACAGGCAAGAGGTGCATCCAGTTCAGTTCACTGTATAAACCACACGGGACTGATTACTGTCATGTTAGAAAAACACCCCCAGAAAATAAACATTGTAGAGTTTTGGATAAAAATAGCAGCAGCAATGTCAACTGTCTGAGAATGTTTTCAAAGGAGCTTTGTAATCCTGTTTAGCCACACAGCACACACATCAGGGATAAGCATCAGATATCTAAGAAATGCATGTTACATTCACCCTGGCTTTTTTAGCTTTTAATGTACATATTTATGTTAACAGAGTGATATAGATGTACATACACACACATATTTTAATATGAATTTTTTCCTGTTAGAAACCCTGAATATTTATGCATGCAAATGCAGCAAATTTTCCCATGGATCACAGCAGTTAAATTTGTAGAACTTAAGTACTGCATGTTTGCATGCATATGAAAGAAAAACAGAGAAACACAGCAGGAACATACAAATGAAGCGTTGTGTGTATTAACAAATGAACAGCACACTCCCAAGGGAGCTGAAGTGCATGGACCAGAAGTTCATTTCTTTGCCAATTTATTTCAACTATTTCACTAGTTGTTCTTGCTGCAAAGAGCACACAAATATATTTCATGTCCAACCAAATCTCTTCAGTTTTTAAACAGTTTGCATTTTGTTTTTAGGAAAAAAAATGCACTAGAGAAACAGAACATTAAAAAAATTAAATATTCCGTGTTCTACAACAGCGTAACATGCATGGAGCTTTGATTAGCTGATGTAAGTAAAGTTAAATGTATCAAAAGGCTATATTATGGTTGTAATTAATTCATAACAATGGATTTGAATAGTTACCCAAAGCAATAGCAGTCACAACTGAATATAATAAAGCAATTCCAAAAGTAATTTGCATGCATAGTTGAAAGATTCTAGAACTCTTTTAAACATATTTCTTTGATTATAAACAGCTGTCATACGACAGTATATTCAATTTTTCCAGCTATACTTCCAAAAAAAATATTACATTCATAGCATAAGGTGAACTAAGTCATACTATAAACGCAGGCTTTGTGCATGATTTTAACAAATCACAGTCCATCTGACTTTAAGAATCCAAAATATATTAATGCATAAAAACCTCAATATCCAAAAAGTTATCGTAAAACTTCCCAAGCAAGCTTAGTTATACCAGCTTTCCTTAAATGACAGGCCTGATGGATTTTAGCAAGGTTTTGTGAGTCAGTGGCATGTAAAATATACACAAATCTACCAGTGTTAAGACTCCACTTTGCCCACCATCCTCTCTGTAGAAGAGGACTATTCCCTCTAGGACCAGTCCTCAGTAAAAACACAACTAAAAACAGATCTGCTGCAACTCAGAAGTTTTTTGAAAACAACCTCTAAGGTGTCAGAATACATATATTTGCCATTGAAGCCAAAAGATGATGAAGTCCTATTTGCAATATGATCTGAAAGTCAATATAATGTTAAATTCCAAATAAACTAAACAATTCAAATGCAGGATATGTTCTCTTTCCAAAGTAACAAAATTGGGAGGGGTTAAAAAAAAAAAAGCATGTGTGGCTGAGCAGAAGGTGGAGAGAAAGACTACATTGTCATACAGCTTTTGATCCTTAAAATAAAGCAGTATAATATCATCAATTTCTTCTGCATTTTGTCCAAATGCATGGTAAGTATCATGTATATGTAAGGATTTTTTAAATTTGGGTTGTTTTATACTGAAGACTTTCTTCCATTAATAGTTCCTGTGAAATCAGTGTGGCTTCTAGGCAGCACAAGGAACTACTGCAGTGTGAGCATGGACATCAGAATGTGACCCTACATTGCTACTTCCTTTGAAAGTGATATGGCTAACCCACACTTCAGCAGAATATCAGGTTAACACTTCAAGGGGCTCATAGAAGTGTACGGGCAGATCCTTAGCTAGTGAACAGATTCAAGAGTGAAGTGAAAGAGTCTTTTTGTTCTATGAAAACATGTATGATTTCAGAAATGTTTCTCCTCCCAGAAGACTGGGGGCTG
>NW_009910674.1:20695-53296 GCF_000696875.1 Nestor notabilis
GGATTTTCAAATAAAAATGTAACAATGATCCAGTTTTGGTCAATCAAAGCACTTTGAAAGTTGGTTTTCAAATTCCAAGATAGGTTAGCTTGTACCTCATTACAAAGTGTTGCCTGAACATGAAAGACCTCCTTATTAAAAAAAAAAAAAAAAAAAAAAAAAAAAAAACCACAAAAAAAAAAAGAAAAAGACAAAAGGGAAATGACAAAGTCAACAGGGACATTTTAACTATCTCAGATCTTTTTTTTCCCCTCGTTTTTCTTTTATGAGTAGAGGCATAGATCAAAACAGACTGTGTTGTAAAAGCTTTTTTGAAGATGAGCCAGATTTCTTTTTTGACAGCTCTCCCCTCAGAAATTCAAAACAAATTGTTGACTACTTCTAATGATTGAACTTCCCCGTGAAATTTTTCCCAAATCTATAGCCGAAGCCAATCTTCATCAAGAGTCATCTATGAGCAAGCCAAAAGTCTCATAGTAATTTAAATGACATTCTGTGAACAGTAGGGGATTATCATCATTGCCAGGAGGAAAAGCGATGCTCTTTCCTGGAAAGTCCTGACCAAGTTTGTAAAGAGACCTTTATACTGAGAAGACTTCAGACTAAGTCAATGGGATTTTATCTTCAGGGCTTTATCAACACGTAACTGTACAGGACTGCCTACTGTGAGATAACCAGAATCTTTCAGCTCATATTATCCCAGATATTAGGGGTTCAAACAGTTAACATTTTTACTGACTCACCCTACAAAATACTTGTAGCAAGAAGGACATAGGGATGGACAATCCTTGTCCAAGCACGAACTCACCAAATTTGTTCAGCATTATCTACTGAATGAGGCAGGGAATTATAGCAGAAGGGAAAGCCTTATGCTTGAGGCAAGGGTATATTCTCATCCAAGAAAACTCAATTCTCTCTTCATCTTCACATCACTGACACAACATTTCAATACATTTTTTGGTTCACAACCCTTTATTGCGGATGCACAAATTGGGACACCTGGGAACTATTACAGACCTCCAGTGGAAGTCAACAGGACTTGTGGATGTCAACATTTGCAGTAAGGAAGTGTAATTTGGAAAAAGTTTGAAATGGACTGTAAGAGATCTTGAATTTTAAGTCTGGATTTGTTATTAATAAATTTTGTGATTTTTGAAAGAAGTCTTCCTGCTAGGGTGATAATATTAATGGAGATAAGCTGACAATACATGGATGGTGCTCATTGATGAGGCCTGAAAAACAGAACAAGAATACATGCTCTGGTTTTAGTATACACTAAATGTTGATGATAAACACCACTAAGCAGCTGTCCTACTAATTAAGTCCCAGTTGCCAAAAGCACTGAAATCTGTACATCAATCAAACAGCTAATCACCAATACTCGGCCCTAAAGGAGCTTTTGCACTCAAGCCCAGCCCTTCTAACCCCTACATAGCCATTGAAACTACAACAGCCTACGTTATACCACAAAACCCACTAGCCCCTTAAGGTCCAACTGAAGAGGCCAACAACTTCTTCAACAGTGTGCATCACCAGTCAGCACCATTTCTATAGATTCACATCTATTTCGAAAAGACAACTGGTAAGAAAATAATGATTACTGACACGAGGTTACTGTTAGACAAAATATCTTTTCTCAGACAAACCATCTGAGCAAGAAACAAAGCTCTTGAGCTAGAATGCCAAAGGAAGGTCTGTTACAGTATAGAACCTCCTTGCAGATTCTGTGCTAAAATCCATGAAGGATTTGCCAACTATACCGTCTCTGGATATTTAGTCTTGTTCAATTTGTCTGTTTCTCTTTTTGCTTGCTTATTGTTTTCCTTTTTCCTGTTTCATGACACAGGTTTTAGTTGCACAAATTCTTTGAAAATTGCAGAGAAGGGAGGAACTGGGTGAAGCTAAAACTTTAACAACCCATTCAAGTGCTGCAATAATCTCCAACACAAGTTATGCCAGGATAGCGTACTTTTTTAGCAGAGCATCTGGTACAGATGCACATGTTTAGAGATGGTCCCTGTGCCCAAATGAAACTCAGAATAGAACAAGTCACCATTCACTGTAGGGATGATCTATACACTTGTGTTCCTGGCTGGCATTCACAAGATTCCCCTATAAACCTTTTTGACGTGCTGTTGTATGTCAAGCTAAACTCCAAGGCTGATGGAAAAGGACTGTGGTCTGGAATTCTTGATTTGCATGTGCTGAAGCAGAAAGGCAGATACTTTTTGACCTAACCAAACTGTCCTCAAAAAGGGGTATCATGATTATTGTTGCCTTTTGCTGACTTTGCTATTTGGCTGAAATGACTTCTGCTTCACCGCAGAAGCAAAATGATGTTTAATGGGACACTCACTTGAGTCAAAAGCATCTGATGCTTTCTCCCCCCACATCCACTTCCTTAAAAAAGAAATATACAAAAATGTGTTCCTTACATCACCACCCCTCCTTCCCATGAAATAAGCCAAACCTCAAATGAACCTGAAATAGTGAAAAAAAATAAAAAAGGACTTACTGAAATCAAGATGAGCTTAACAGTGATTTAAAAACTGCAGTTCAAATGTCTGCTCTAGAGATGTTTGTTACTGCTGTCAAACCAATTACTGAAACCTACTTGAAGAGGAATTATGCTAAATATTTTATTATTCTATAAAGCATAGATGTGCAAAATTCTATACTCTAGACTAGGAAAAACTGTACTAGACCGATTCTGAAAAAGGACATAATATAATGAAAGAAAGTGTTGATCTTTCCCTGTACTGGTAAAGCCTTTTGCAATGCTGCAAAGTTGTATTTCAGTAGAGAAGTACAAGACTGGCATATTACTGAGGTCTGTTTGATATACTCTTTATAGGAAAATTAATAGAGAAACTCACTCTCTATGTTCAGCTTACAGATTTTGATTACTTTTCAGAAAGATTTTTAAGTGAAAGATTCTATAAAACAAATTGAATGTTGAAAGCAAAAAACCCCTCTCATGTTAAACACTGCAGCCCTAGGGCACTGTTGCCTACTCTTGCTATTAGGAAATACAGATTTTGGATCCTGTGGCAGATGATCTGTGATGTCCTTTCTATGCTTTATTATGAAGCTGATAAATGACTCACTAGAAACATGGTGAAAGCTTTTGGAATTCATTGTGCTATGGAAAACAAATTAGAAACTTAACTTGTTGCATGAGGGATTACCCTTCACAGCATGGCCTTTACAATGTGAAACTAATTATTGCAGTGAAGATTTATGGTGTTTACAGTCAAGAATTCAGGGTCAGTTTGACCAAACTCATGTAACTTTAGACCTCAGGCTTGTCTGACTCTAAATAGAACGATGACTTCAACAAACTTAACGATAAAAATAACACTTTTTTTCTGTTGAATTGTTTAGCAAGAAGCTGAGAATAGGGGCTAAACAAGTATAGGTTTAAGTATTTACTCTGAAAGCTTTTTCTTTCTTAATAGTCAGATAACGCAGTGTGTCAGAAAAACACGTTTTAATTTCTGTAGCTCATTTCACAAGAATCCACCATTCTTAAACCCTGGAATCCTCCAAGTGTTTTCATACAGTCATTCAGTGATCAAAATACGAGTTACTGATCTCAAAATATGGCTGGCTTCATAATGAAAAGTCAAGCTGTTTATCTTAAGCGGATCATTAAAGTTACTTAAATTTTAGAACAATTAAAACCCCCAACATTTAACACACAATATCTAACAGCAAAATTGGCTCATCCTATATTAGAAAGTGAAACAAACACTTAAGAGATTAGCAAGTGATTTGTGTGGCAAATAATTATTTCTGCTAGATAAATACTCATTTATATTTAAGCACGGGACCTACTGCATTAGATTTTGTTCTCAAGATATGTAAACTTTTTCTACCAATTTACTGTCCCTTGAAAATCATTTGTTGTTTTGCTAACGGCAGAACTCCTAGCTTATGAGCACAACTTGAATGTGCTTGAAACAAGTGTCTGGTACTTAAGAGCGCCCACCCTGTAACATTCTACTGTAGCTGACCCACTATACATTTTTCCCATACCCTCGCACATTCAGAAAAGCATTTAAGCTTGCACTTAATTTCAGTGATACAGTAGCTCTTCCAACATGATCCCTACACTTTGTTGAACTAGGGCTGCTATTCTGAACCTGCAGATGCTGGCTACATCCAGTGGAGTATCTTCAACTTCCTGCAAACACACATGGGAGTTAAGCAGCTGTAGGAGTCACGCTAACGGCAATAGCTGTGATTTCAGTTATGCTTCCAGTGGTGTGAAGAACTTGACAACTGTTGGTGAAAGCAGATAACCTCTGAAGAAAAATGCAGGTAAGCCTACCAAAATCAGCACTTCCTTTGCAGATACAGTATCTTACCTCACTACTGTTGATAAAAAGATACATCACTGTTCATGAAAGGCTGAATGCAGTCAAGCCACTCTGGTTTATGTCTATCCAGAAGAAATGCAGGAAAGTGAACCTTTCAGACTGAAAAGCTGATGCATAGCTAATCCAATTTAATTAACTGTGTGTCTAATAACATTTCCTTTTTAAAATACAATTTACAATGTTTTTATTGGAAAACACTATCTTACAGATTTGGCAATGACCTAAGCATGACCTGAGCTTTTCCTGTAGCCTTACAGGAAGAGATATCCACTAAGTAAAGAATTTTGAAGAAAGCTGGTCAAAACCCAGAACAAAATACTGACTCCAAAACTAACACACAGAGGAGTGTTACAATAGGCCCATACTCCTTCGAATGATGATTAAGACCACCTGCTGACTCTATAACTTAACAAATACTCAAGCTTGTAGTAATAATTGCTACTGTGATAGGTTTTATCAAAACCTATATCCTTGTTATTGCAGGCTGTCTGAAACTGTATTTTGGTGCATCAAAATAAGGTCCTCAATTTCTTATTTATCACCAGCAATAACAAAGAAACACTTTTGACTCTCAGATTCCTGGATGAGTTTGCAATATTTCAGTATACATATTTATTTAGAGATCAAACACTTTGACAGGTAATTAAGTGATATCCTTTGTATAATTTTCATTATACAGTAACTTTAAATCAGCTTTCAACAACAACAAAAAAAAGCCCCATATATATTCTGTTATACATATTAGCAGCTAAGAAAAAACAGAGAAATCAAGGGGAAATTGTTGGTTGGTTAGGTTGGGTTTTGCTGGGGTTTTTTTTGTTGTTGTTGGTTTTGTTTGATTTTGTTTTGCCTTTTTTTTTTTTTTTTTTTTTAAGATGTCCACACAGGGGTGAAAGGTGCTCTGGTTTCCCTGAAGGATCCCACTCTTACCCAAGCCAGTTCCTCCACCTGTCAGGAGTAGTGCTACTGTATGTCTACAGATTTCAGTAAAGATGCCTCCTTTCTGGGCTTCTGGAATCCTGATCAAAAGCATGTGCAAGATGTGGTAAGAGAGATGAAAGGAAGGGCACAGTTTTGGGCTTGCAGATATTTTAGGACAAGACACAGGAGGACAGGAGCTCTACAGTGGAAGGAGGCCTGGATTAAGGAGGGAGGTCCACTACAAAAAAGTTGGTAGCAATGTAGTGGCTTGGAGACTCAGGCTTGGAGACTGCTGCTCAAATAAAAGTGCTGCCTCTCCCTGAGCACATATATTCTGTGTCCTGCTTCTGATGTTACAGAATCTGTTAGCCTGATCCAGCAGTATCCTAGGTCTCTAACCTAATAACTGCACCTTGACCATAAAACCTTCAATGGCCCCATGAACTGAAAGTTGAAAGAGCTCTTATTATTGTCCCTGTTACTTGTGTTGAAATCCACATTGATGTGTATAAGATTTAGTTACTATAGAAACATTTTTATTTGTGTAATTTTAACTTGGCTATTGTAATGAATAGAAATAATTTATTTTTACAAAAGCTACCATCATGCCTTAAGAGAACTTATCAGCTATCTTGCAGGTAAATTCTAGCACACACAAAAAATACCCCAAATTTGGCATCATTTTAGACAAGTTGTCAGAGTTTGGTTTGAGAAGCTCATAAATGATGTTTTCAAGTCCAACATAAACTTTAACCAGACAGTACTCCACAGTCCTGAAATGGAAACACTTATTAGACTTTAAACGCTTTCACAAGGGAATAGTCTTATCAAATTATTCTTGTTACTCTCCAGAACACTCAGAGTTAAAACAGAACTGCATTTTAAATGAAACCACAGACACAGAGTAATGCATTCATTTGTTATATATATAAAAAAATCTAATTAAAATTGGAAAGCGTGTAAGAAAAAAATTATCTGCAAACTGACTTTTTTCTGCTGTACACAAATTCCTTTGAAGAAACACTATTTTTAGCTTACCAACTGAAACAAACATACCTAGATGAAACCCTCTAAAATGGACACACATTTCAAACATTCTGCATGTTTAGAGATTCAAGACCCTCTCCCAGTATATATAAATATTTCTCGTTTATTCAGTCACAGAAACAAAGACAGCAGAACAACTAATGCTGCAACTTTTTTTAATCAAAAAAGAAAAACTATAAATCAAAGCCTCAGTCTCATTCAGTTTTTACCTAATTATTTGTGGAGCTTATTAAGCAACACAAACTTAGCATTTCAAAGATCTGACTCCTATTTAAAATGATCATCCCTTCCCCCCTTCCTATGTACACAATTAAAATTATACTTGCAAATATAATGTCAGCAAACCTGACAGGCCACATACTGGCTACTCCTTCTTTGCATGGCATTAAACATTTGGGTTATGAATCACCAAAGTCAGGTTGATGAACAAGCAATGTGCTATTCATCCAAGAACCAGACACTTCGTAGCAAATTTCCTATTTGAATGGAAGGAACAATGCTGGCAGAAGTCCCAGAACTGCTCACACCATGAAAGGAACAATGTGACAACAGCATGGCAGGTTTATGATAAATATTTCAGAAATGTGTCTTTTAGCAAGAAAGGATTAATATAGACCTTGGGGTTAAAAATATTCCCAGTAGCGTCTAGTTGGCATCTCTTACGCAAAATAAAAAAACACAAGGCAGAGGGTAATTTCTGTTTGATTTAATACAAAATCATGACTATTAGGACCAAACCAAATTGTAATTAATTTTATGGGCTTTCACTGGGAAAATCTGAAGAAAACAATGTCATTTAATTGGCTCTGAAAAGCTCATTTGTGCCTTCTTTTTCAGGATTTTTAACGTGCATCCAGTGCCAATGAGCAGGAAGGGAAATCACCTTGAAAGGACATAGGTGAAGAGTTCACCATCAGCATTTCTACCATTTCATTTCTGTGTATGATTTAGCAGTTTTCACCTCATGTGGAACAGGGGTTATAACAAGACATTAAAACACAGAGGAACCTTGCAAGAAACCCAAAAGGCACTCTATTCAAGTCTGGTTTGCTAGACACTATGAACTTGTGTCCCAAGAATGTAACAAACAAAGTCCTCAATAAAATAACAGATAAAAGAATATTTACAGCATTCAGGTACAGTAAAACAAGCTACTGCCAGAACTGTAAATGCTTCTGTGTGTATGGAGTGAACATTGCTTCATGTAAGCCCTCTCTCTGTCAAACTGGTAATGCACATGAGATTGTACTATTTGGCTGTACATCAAGAACAGCTGTGTGAAAAGTAAAACCACCACAAACTAGATCTAGTTACAATCTGGAGGAGGCATACTGAACATACAATATGGATTATTTTTTTTCTTTATATAAAATGAAAGCCCTGTACTGCTAACTTGGGCTCACAGTGGCTTTAAAATTCACTAACATCTCTGTCAGCCTTTCAGAGGAATTACATGAAAAAGTGCAGCAAAAGAAGCAGTTGTCCTTCCCAGTGAAGTTGCACTTGAAACATGGTCACACGTCCACAGTAGGGTTTTTTGCTTTTCTTTGCATTTCAAGTTAACATTCATTCAAAGTTAGGCAATGTAAAAAGCATACAATACAGGAGAGCTAGTAATATATATTTATAATATTACAATTACCAAAATTTAGTCTTTAAATATTTTATTACATATTGTTTTAAGGCACTACCACTAGTAATGTATTTGTGTTACTTCCCTGCTGGGTGGGAAGAAGCAAAGGTCTTTAAAAGGGGAGGGGGAGGGGGCAAGGGCAAATATTTTAACATAAGCTTTTGCAACCCTGTGAGGTTCAAGCACAATTAGTTGATAAAACACCTAAAACTATCTACACACTGCTCTTTGTTGTTCAGGTAAATAAAATACTGTAAAGTGATTTTTGTATTTAGGGCTATTTCATGCACCACATCTCCAAGTGCCTCTTTTTTGGCTAAATCTACATATAGTTTTAGGCTTTTGGACTGCCTCTACAAATGCAAAAATGCCGATTCTTTGTGCACAGGAAGACTGAACTAAATTAATAAATATGTATGCATAAGACATACAACTCCAATTGTATTTGATATTACATTTTGAAACTAGAGTGAAAAATATATGCTATTATAGTCAGGGTAGCAAGAAATACATAAATAAAAAAGCAACATTCATTCCTTTAAAGATGAGTGACAAGAACAAGTAACACAAAACAACCCTTAATATTAGCCCACTATTTCAAATTCAAGACCAGTCATCTTTGATCACATGAACACTGTTTGCAATTATTTAGTATATACAGTTTGATTCAACTTTCATCTTTAAAGAAATGTATAGAGTTCCAACATATAGACGCTTTATGCAGTGCGGTGGTGCTACAAACATGCCAAAACTAGCATTTGTTACCAAGCCTGGGCAAAGCTCTTCATCACTATCACATTTAATTTGTCATATGCATAGCTCTTCTTGCATAGCTCTTCTTGGTGAACACTGAAACTGTTTTCTCACCTGCCCTCTTCCTCAAAAAATGCTCCAGTTCCTTTGTGTGACAGTAACACATGAAATATCAGTTGAAGTTCACACTTTTTCTAAGCTATTTCTTCTTTTAGTTACTTGTTTTTCTACAGGTGATGTTTTCTTATTTTGGTTTGGTTTGGTTTTTTTGATTAGATGATTAGACATTCAATGGGAATTCAACTACCATGCTACAAGAGTACACAATACACAGTAAGGAGGCAGTAGTTTGACTGGAAAGTTAGCAATCCAGATCTTTACCTAAATTTACTCAGATATTGACTCAAAGAGAGCTTGATCTGTGTTCTAAACACTACCCGTACACCAAAAAGATGCTAGCTAGGAGCTCTGACTTCAGCACCAAGTGAAATTAAGTACTTTTCAACCCAAGCAGGGCATCCAAAATGAAGTTGACAGAACTTGGGAGCCAGTGTAACTGTTGACAAACCTTTTTTGCTCTTTTGTCAGTCAATATCACTTGTCTGTGGATCACAGCTTAAGACCTTCCATAATTTCACCTCAACACCACAAACACACCTGGTGGGTCAGTGGAGACATGTGCAAACTCAAACTAATGAAGAAACTGGTGGTTGGTTTTGTACATCTCTCAGCTACTGACATCCAAAATGTCAAGGAAACAATATGATTTATAGCTACAGCAGAAAAGCTGCTTGCAATGTTCATGAAAATACATATTACTTACGGACATGAGTAGAGTACAGTGCTATGCAAACAAAATGTCATTAACCTTCTTGATCATATTGTTGAAGCAAGAGCTAGAACACTAAGCCATTAACCACTTTAATCTACCTTACATTCAAAAAAACCCACATTTTACAACTGTTCATTTTAAGTTACAAGTGTGTGTTGCAAGCGCAGTATTACTGGTTTTGCTGATCCACACCTATACACTTAGGGCCAAAACCATTTATTTTCCACATTGATTTAAATCTGGATTATTTCTCCAACTTTGAATGAATTGCCCTGGATTTTGTCAGTATGATATAATGAGGGTTTAGTTTCTCCTAGTTTAGAGATCACATGTCTTCTAATAATTTTCTAATTAGCACCTGAAGGTAAGTTTAAACAACACTTTGGACTGACCCACTGACAGCTGGGTAATACATGATAGAGAAGATACACACAAATAACAGGACAATCTCTGCAGCTCTGTAGGTGGCACTAAACTACACTGACATTTTCAAAGAGATTCATCTTCCTGACCCTGAAATTTTCATGTGATCAAAAATCCCATGATACATTATACACTTGGATAGCCAAAACAAAACAGAGCTTTGACAAAGGTTCACATACAGGGAACAACTGCAACTCCATCACCATGATGCTGTCCTGCAGGGCCTCAGCAGTCCCTCTGGTTTGGTTCTGCTCTTGCTGATAATAGGAGGTATTCCCAGTGTTAAGGGCCACATGAATCTCAAGCCTTTTCTCATGTCATGTGCTGATCACCCTGATAATGTTAGTATGAAAGGAGCAAGTACGTATTAGCGAAGAACGTATGGCAAGAAACCCTGTGCTTGTGCTGTGCATGAGTAAACAGGTTTGGAATATGACTTTGAGGGTAACCACTCATATCAAAGTGATCACTTAATTTTGCAAAGTTAATCTAAAAGCCTTCAGCAATAAAACGGTAACACAAGCCCAAAATATTCAGGAGACACTTGGCTCTGTATGCACTTGTAATCTTTTCTTCTTTAACATGAATCATGGTGGGAAAGCAGTCTCTTAATGTCTTCAAATTTCTCCATTCTGAAGTCTTTGGCCACACCGAAAACCACAATTGTATGACATCCCAGTCAAATAACCACCGCAGCCAACTGCCATGACCTAAAAGCAGGGCTGAACGTTTATGGAAGACTCCCCTTTGTACAGCAATTAAGCAATTATACAGTAATTAAAGATGTAAGAACTATTTAGTACACAGGATATTAGTAATTTTTTATCTGCATTTGTTTTGTACTAAGTCCTACCAGTATTTGCACTAAAGGAAACAAAGGCAGGAACACAGACCTTATCACCAGGATATCTAAGTGAGAATTTCTTTCTTTAAATTACCTTCAGTTCCAAATTAATCTGGCATAAGGATAGAGATTTAGTGTGCAGAGGGAATGATCTATAAAAATGAAGACATATGTGAATACATAATTGGAAAAGCATAGGATGAGAAGTCAGTTTGAGTTTAGTGAATAAGCACACTGCTGACTTATGCCAGATTTAAACCACTATTATCAGCCTCCTGACCATATTTCAAGGATAAAGCACTTCTAGAATGGCTTAGTATGCAAAAGAAATCCCTCTCTGGTTCCAACTGCAACTATTAATCTTCTAATACTAAACCATCTAGACTCAGTGCAGACAATGCATAGGGAAGGTAGTACAATGGGATAACAAACGCATTGGTGAGAAGTGAGCATTGTTGAACTCCATATTACCAGCCACTTAAGCAAGCGCAATGACCTTTGGTGGAAGCAGTTGGTAAAGTGTTGCAATATATGGAGTACTTCGCCATTGACTAAGACAGTGTTTTGAATATTCCAGTAATTCGAAGTCCTAAGGTAAAACAAGACACTTTCTAAGCAGATGATTCACTGCTTAACTAAAGACGTTATATACAAAATGTAATACTGCAATTGCCCATTCACATTTTTTAAATTTCAATTATTTTAAAAAATATATTTATACCAAAAAATACTCCTTCTATGTTTTCTGAAATACTTCCAATACTTAAAACCATAAAGCCAAAACAAAGTAGCTAGCAATAGCACATCACAGAATGACAAGACAGCTGCTCCAGATGCAAGCAGCTCTCCATCACACATTAACAGCAAGCATTTCTGTCCCCAAGCTGACATTCAGAGAGTTGTTTTAAAGAATTAAAAGAAAGAGAAGATACAGACAAACATGTAATTCTTTCTCTCAAGAAGATGGAGATTCAAAGCAAAGACATAAAGAAGATGCATATGTTCTGTTGAGGATACCTGAAGAGGTGAGGCATGAGAAGATAAATATTCATACTCGCTTTTAGAGTAGTAAATATTATGCATCCCATTGGAGTTGGCTGCCTGGAAAAAAAAAATAAGCTGTCCAAACTTTTTCCAAAGCCTGTAAGCGAAATTATTTTCTTTTCAATGGTTAAAACCAAGCCATGTTAAATTAAAAAGAAAAAAAAAAAAAGAAAAAGAGTTTTATCCTTACCCTGGTCCTCCTCACAGGGAGGCAAGGATGAAATAAGGATGAAATCTGTATGTACCTGTAACACCCACCTCATAATGCTTCACAATCCCTGTATAGAACACTTAAATAGACTCATACTTGAAAACTTCTGTACTCAGAAGTCTGATGATTGAAACCATCACAAGTTTATTAAATGCGCTCATTGAGAATGGAAGAAGAGACTAACACCTTTCAACTAATACTGGAAAAGTGTAGGCACTGTTTCTTTACTAGTTCTGTACACCCATGTGTAGAAAACGCAGCTTAGAACCAGGGCTGGTGACAAGTCAGCACTGACTTAGATAGCGTGAATAAGGATTTACCGTTTCTGATTCGGGAGCAGATGTGTTCTGACCATATCTTTCACTCCCTCATTAAAAACATGAGTATATGCTTAGCTAAATGTCTGTCATGCACCTTCACATACATTGGTGCTAGTACTTAAAGCTTGGATTATGCCATAATAAACTAGGAGACAGATTTGTGTCTGCTTACAAATTTGGTATGATTTCATCAAAGCCTTTTTGCATTTCAACACCCAAATCAGTTGTTATCATTAATGTGGCTTTGAGTATTAATTCTGTAACATGAATTCAGGAATTCCTGGAGAGCTGGGGAAGAGCAGCCTGAGCATGCTGATGGCTCCAACTCAGAATAGCAACATGATTGTTACTGACAGTGCCACTACCTTGGAGCACTTCTTTGGCCAGAAGCTAAAAGGGGTTCCAAACTGGAAATGCCATGCATAAACACAGGGACAAGAGGTATATGAGAGATTTAGATGATGAATGTCCTCTCAAGGCAAGCATGTCATTTCACCATCACAAGACATCAGGCCTCAGGAGGCTCAAAAAGCTTGTTTGGCTTTAAAAAAATCATCTCACACCCAAGATTCTTGTAGGATTGCTCTAAAGTGCTCAGTGGTTTTCAGACACCTAATTCACCCAGGTTTTATCCTCGTTTTCTAAGAAGGAAGCATGGGCCTGTACATGCTAAACTTACATTTCCCTGCTTTACTGACACATTGCCTCTGAAAGATGTAAGTAGAAATCCGAAACGTCTTCTCCCTGCATATACAAACCATGGTTCTGTAATCTTACTGCAAAGCCTGACCTTGCTTTCAGACAAGTGTTTTTCCAGGAAGCCAAACCAGGTTGCAATATCAGCCTTCCAACTCTTTATTATCTTCCAAACAGAACAAAACCTAGAAGCCATTTTCTTTTTCCAAAATACAATACTAAAAAAAGAAAACCAAACCCAAACCAGACCATCAAATATTTATGAAGACATCATTATAAATAGAAGAAAGGATACTGATAACAAAAATTTTGTTCTTTGAAAGAAAACAGTAAAATGATCTGATGCTACTGCACTGCCTGTTGCCAGCTGATTTTAAACAAAAGGTTTGCCCAAAAGTAAGTCTCAAGTCTAAACATTCTCTAAACCTGGGGGAGGAGAGTTTAAGATTTGGATCCAAATTCTGCAGCACAAGCCCATCTCTAACTAAAATTAATTAGATTTAAGAAGATGATGATAATAAATATATAGACTCCTGTGTTAAGAGTAGTCTGTGTGCCAAGTTCTTGCCAAGGGTAAATTTCTATGGTCAAGCTATAAGGCTATAAAAATAAGGGTTACTTACAGATGCTTAACTACAGCATTGCTTTGGGTGACTACAATACAAAATGCATCTTGAAAAGACAAGGTCCCCACTTTACTCACTGTATGGACTACATTTAATTGCAATGATGATTCAACCTTCCTCTTCCCAAAGAAACAACAGAGCATCACAGCCAACTCTGGCACCTCACATGTAGTGCATTCCAGCAATTCTGCAACGTTTTTCTACTTATCAATCGGTTGCAAGAGGTTTTGTGAACTAATTTTTTTTCCATCTAAAGATAATGAATGCAAAGCACGGGTGTAAATCAGCCCTTGCAAAGTCAAATACCCAAATCAAGCACAACAATTCCACGAGTACTGGATAAACACACATTAAAAAGGAAAGCAGAAGGTTCAGCCAAACACATTTCAGAATATGAAGCATAAACTTTGTATAAGTCTAATTTTGGAAGACAAAGCTTTTCATTTTGTAACATGACACACTGTTTATAACACACCAGAGTGCCAAAGGTAATAAAAATGAGGCACTACAACCTTGAAAGTTATCTACAGCTGCCAGGAAGCTTCTAATTAAGATGAGCCATTTCAATCAGTAATCAGAGGGGAGGCAGTAGGGTCACACTACCACATTGGGCATCCATCCCCAGGGCTCTTATTAGGCCCTAATTCTCTCTTCCTGACTCCACGATAATCACCTCTCCTTTCTCTACCAGAGAAACACAATGCTGGGCTTGTATTAGACATAGAGGTATATATTTAAAAGGGACCATCCACAGCCATAGTAAGCCAGAGATGAGGTTTCAAGAGTATTCAAGCTTCGGAGGAGTTTTCCTAGAAAGCAGCAATGAAATACAACTGCAGACACTTTTATTTACTACTCACAATCGTAACACATAGTGCAAAAGGATACCTCCAAAATCTGAGCTGCCAGGCCAGTACCAGCCCATGCAACTTGCACAGGCGAGTAAGACTTGTTCAGATGCATGCATTGTGAACCCTGCCCTTGCGTCTATCATTTTAGATCTGTGTCTTAGCGATCTGTCAGACCTCACATAGTCATTTCCCACTTTGCATTCTCCTGCAGCTGGGGGTTGAACCTAACACAGGCAGGGAACTGCTCCTTTGTCTCTTTGTCCATGTATCCCTGTGTCCTTGACATAGCTAGGTGGCAAGGCTGATGGCTCAAGGACATCTGCTGGATTCCCACTGAGTTGGCAGCAATATCAATAACTGTTTGTTTTGCCTCTTCTTTCTACGCTTCTTCTCTACATACAGGTCAGAGGTGCTGCAGACTCCATGTACATCTACCTAAACTGGGAATGGGCCAAACAGCAGCTTTATGGCTCTTTTAAGTTACCCAGGTTGTTGTAAAGGGGATGCAATTCATTTTAACATCTGGATCAAAACTAAGCAGCTCAATGTGGTTAAAAATACCCAAAAAACCAAAAACCCAAATCACCAAAAAAACCCCTACACAAACCAAGCCATGCCTGCAACTTTGTATGCCTCCTACACTTTTGCCTCTGTGTACACTGTACCAAATACACAGCACAGGCTACATAGCTGAGTCACAAGTGCTGTTACAAACAGGGGGCTGAATTTCACCACAAACTTTTACATAGTTACAATGGACAAACTTTAGGCTGATGAACACTTAAATGATATCTAAAGGTTTGTTTTGTTTTTTTCCCAGTGAAAAAAAAGAAATTATACAATAGCATTGTTTCTTTAATAGCAGAATTGTTAGACATAAAGGTGCCTGAGTGGTGTAAGCTGCCAAGGACAGAGATGTGAATCACTTAGCTTAAGCTCCCAGAGATTCGTCTCACAGTAATAGTCTGAATTTAGACAAGGTCAAATTTATTATACAGAGCAACAGAAAATTTCCTAACAGTAAAATCTACTAGAATGTGAAACAGTCTCTTAGGAAACACATTATCACTTGAGTGAGATAAAAACGGTCATTCTAACACCAGAGGAAAATACAGTAGGACACAATCCTGCACTGAAAAAGTATTAGCCAAGATGATCTAAATGGTTTTCTTCCTTCTTTGATTTCTGTGAAGTGTGAATTGTTCATTATGTGATTGCAGTGGAATATGTTAAAATAAAGTATTTGGGACCCCACACACACATTGGCTACCAGTTGTTCCCTTTCAGCTTTCCACAGCCTTCTTCATACCAAATATAACAGTACCTTTTAACCAGTCCAAAAGGAACAGAGTCTTTCTGCAAGGCTGCAACATCACCCTTTCAAAGCCCATGCACCCTGGAGTCACTGCATCCTACCGAGTACACACACTTTGAACTTTTCAACAATTCTTAACACCTACTGTGCCTCTGCTTGGTCTCTTGTAGTAGGATTAACACAAGTATGTGTGACAAGCAGCTTTGATTTACTTGTCTTCAACAGTCAGTGCACTATTTCTGAACTGCTCAGACTGCAAACTAGCAGTGCACTAGTTCACAATAACTATCAGAAGTTAATTATTTCACAATCACAGACTTCTTTTTTGTTGATTTCAAATCAGCATTTGAATTAAACCTAAATTTTTATCTTTTCAAAACAAAACAAACAAACAAAAAAAAAAAAGAGAGAAACCCCAACAAAATTGGTTTCTCCTTTGCAAGAAAAACAGTCTTAATGTCTTAATCTCTACTAAATCAGGTACACACTGTTCACCAATCTCCTTCATACAGAAGGGTTTACAATGGTTATGAGACATTTACAGCAACAATTTGTTTATTCCATTCTGCTCACAGAACTGACAAAAATACTAATCCAAAGGAGTAAAATCTCAGTTCAGAAAAATACTGAAGAATTTGCTTAATTCTAATCATAACAACAATTCTATTAACTTTAATCAGCTTTAAGGAGATGCATAAGTTGTTTGCTCAGTAAGGATGTGATCTGCGATGTGCTTAAACTTAAGCAAATACCTATACATCCTACAAAATGTATGTACCACTTCACAAATTTACCCAGAAAGCATGACAATGGTAAATACTAGCAAAAAGTATGTAAAGATGTCACAGAGTAAACCTTTCCATAGAAATATGATTTTCAAAATAAAGTCCATTCCCACTTTACTTGAGGCCACTGCTTGAAAGGCTCTTGCAGACGTAGAAAAATTTCAGGCACTGGAGGAAGCACAGGTGACTCAACAATTCTTTTATACTCAGAAGAAAGAAACAATAAAGCAGTTCAGGTACAGTTCTCTGCCTGAGGCCACAAAATATAATTATACTACGGAACAAATGGTAAACATCAAACACTGTTCGTCAAAGCACACACTAAAACAGCCCAGGATAGTTTTCGGCTTTTCTGTCAGCTCCTTCTCAGGGTTTAATGTACTTCAGTAACCTGTACAATATTTTTCACTAGCTGAACATAAAAGGATAGTAGAAGAGGGTACTCTCCTTAAAAATTAGCCAAGGGCATCAGTCACAATTTCCTATCTCAAGGCTTTCATTCTATAGTTTCTAAGGGAAATTTCAATTACTTGTCTCTTAAAAGCTTATTCTAACATTTGCTAAATTAAGATTTTAACCAAAAGGCTAAAAACAAGTTCTTTTTCATCATTATCTTGACTACCTTTTGCACATGTTCCAAATGGATGGTTATATTAAATTTCTTCAATTAGAGTTTAATTTTACATCTTCATTCTTAAGTGCTAGCAAGTTCTGCATTGCTAAGCAACTGGAATGATCACTCTATGCACGGTCACTAGTGCAGTGCAAACTTTTCACGTAACTGTTTAGCAGACATATGTCATTTACCAAGTCTCTCCTATAAAGAAACTTTTTCTTTTTTCTTTTTTAATTTAAATCTATTATTAGCTTTGAATGCTATTTAGTTATCATGACAACAAATGAAACTATGACTGCTGTAAATTGCAAGTAAGTTGTGGCAAACCAATTCTGGCAGAATTAATAAGAACAAAACCTGTACTTTGTTTCTTAGTTTATATATGTTCCTAATTTAGCATGAAGTGCTTACTTTATTGATGCTTTGTTGAAGAAATACTTGCATCTTTAAACTGCTCTGTTCTGATGCTTCTATGCACTCTAAAGTACGTGTCTGTCCTGCATGGAATCACACTGTGCCAAGTACTGATTCAGAAAACTGGATGTGTTAGAAGTTTCTAACGTCCCTGAGGAGAGTATATAAGGTTTTTTACTTTGGTCTGTATCTTTATATCCAGCTTTCTGCAGGCTGGTTTCTAAGAAGCCCATCCGTCATGCTTACCTGCACTTCTACCCTGCTAATCAACCCCTTCCCTTCCCGCAGCACCATTCATTACCTCATGACAGCTTTAGGGTTGTTTTCTGGTACATTCAACTTCAAGTCCAACTTCAGTACTAAAGTAATTCACAGTATATTGCTTTCGGGTCAGTTTAAAAAAACATAATCACAAGCACACAGATCTTGCTTAGATTAACACCACTTCTACTACAGCAGTGGCCAAGACCCTCAGACGAGCACTAAGTATTTCAATCATGCCACCCACACACTGTATAAAGTGGCTCCTAAAGACAGCCCTGGCACATAAGGTTACAGTTTGGGACAAATCCTGAAAACAAAACAACGCTGAAAACTATGGATAAAGTCTAAGGCCTGCTCAAATTTCTGGCAAAACCCTCTCTGACTTCCGTGAAGCCAGGAACTACTCACCTCATATCTCACTACAAAGGAATTATATCACTGAATATGAATTTAAATGTTGCCTGCACTGCTGTGGCCATTTTTGTGCAGCATGCAAAACACACATCACTGCTTTGCAGCACTGAGCTACCAACTCCTAGGGCTGCCCAATCTGCTGAGGCCACTGATGCTGTTGAACTAAACCCAAGGTAAACAATCGTCAGCCAAACTTTTCTTCTCTCCTTCCCTTCCCTGAGTGCTCTATTCAAAACACTGGGGAAGGAGAGGGAGAGGAGGCAGAGATTACATTTCGAATTAAAATAAATGCAGTTGTTCCCAAACCAGTCTCCAGCTGCCATTTGTCATCTTCTCAGAGCCACAGTACAGGTTGTCACTACTTGAAGCCACTGACCGTCAGCTAGAAGAGTTCAAGGACAGGAATACACAGGTTACACTACTGAGATACAGAAAAGCTGAGTGTGGGAAGCTCGTACCAGCCACCTGCACCACACAATTGGAATTTCCTGAGCATTCTTCAATTAAATTACATTAATGAACCAAAATAAGAAAAGCTGAGGAGAGGAAGGAGAAAAACAAGAGAAGACAGTCAAAAACATATCCACTGATGGGGAAGAAACAAGAAGGAATTATAAATGATTTTCACACATTTTTTTGGAATGAATTGCTAAAATGCTTAAAAAGGTCTTCAAGTGGTTTTGTTTTGTTTTGTTTTTACAAGGCAGTCAGTGTTAAATACAGTATTTCTCAATGGAATGACTTCTACTAGGTTTTGCTCTAGTATGTAATGCTGATCATCTCATTCCTGGTCCAAAACTTCTGACTTCCCATCAGCGTTCACCACCAGGATTATCATCTTTAGAAACTACAAAAATAATTGTATAATAAATAACAGTCAATGAATCAGGCATGACTTCACTACAAAATCATGCAGCTTCCCTGACAGTTGCTATACTCACAGGATCTTAAAGATTAGAAGATTTAGCAACAGAGTGTAGAAGTGTCATAGGTTATAGAAAACACATTTGGGAAATTAAAAAGCTTTCAAACTATTACTTGAGTTTGTTTCAAATGCCAGACAAAGGAATGGAAAAGGCGGCAACTTTTCCCTCTGAAAAGAAAATTAAAAGATTCTTACATTTTTTTACTAAACTCCCAAATACAGTTGCACTAATTATAGTAAAATTGCTTTCTAGGCCACAATATGTTCATGAAATGCAATGAAAACTGACAGTATTGTGGATCTGCACTTTGTAAAAGAGGCTCTGTGGTTACATCCTTAATAATTCTTGTGACAGAAGAAAAAAAAGGAAGTAATTTGGTGAAAATGTTAATATGCAATTCCACATAGGTCTGATTTCCCACACAGTGTTGCCCTTGTTTGAGCTAGTGCTTCAGCCAAAGTTGATGGCACCAGGTACAGCTACACATGCACACAAACAAAAACATAAACACGCCAATTAAATATTATTAATTCTTCAGAAAAAAACACTGTTAGCAGTGCCAATATACAAATGCGCTATCCGAAATGCACGTTGCAAAGTGACTTTGTTTTCATCATAGCTCCATATTAAAGAGGAAACAACATTACTACAGGAAAGACTTCAAAATGAAGCAAACAATAATTTATTAAGTGTTTTGCACTACTGTTTTTATCTTTTATGAACTTCACTTTGGCTGGTTTGCAGTGGTAGGGAGTAAGTGGAAAGCAGCTGAACATAAACTGTTTGATTTGAAAGTCTGCATCTGTAAACTTCTGAGAGAGCCTGAGGGAGGTAGTGATAATTCAGTATCTTATAATAGCAGGCAGCATAATGATCAAAGAGGAAGAAGACTTGGCTGAAATCAACTCTGACTGCTTGACTGTGTGAGGTACTAGTAAAAATAAGATTATTTTTGATGCCTAAGGAAGACTGTCTGAACTGCAGCCCTGTACACCTTCCACTTCTCATGTTGTTTTGGGTTTGTTTGCAGCCACACTGCAGAAAGAGCCTCCTACTGACATATGTGTCTTTGAAAAAAGTTTGGACTAGATGCGGAGGCTGACATTGCTACACTTGCACAGTCTTTTATTGAAAATACAGTTTTGTGTACAATTAAAAGTTGGGGCTTTTTTCCAGCATATAAAGACAGAAGCTAGGAAATGATGGAAACTCAAGCTCCTTGTGGTACAGAGTAGCGACTGTCTCACTATGTAACACAGCGATGCACCACCTCAGCATATGGAGTACAGTCCCAGTACTGAACACCGACTTCTTAGGAAAAGCCAAAACAGACTATTTCACAAATCCCATGTGCCATTTGGGTGGGATTTTTGCTGAAGTTTGTTGATTATGCTAGACTGTAAGCCTCAGATGTGATTTTGTATGTCTCTGGGAAGAGTCCACAGGCTGGCTGACCTGTATGCAAATACACTATTTTCTGTAGCCTAAGACAACAGCATGTCTAGTACTGCACATGGTTATCCAAATGCTTCTTGAAACTCTGTTCTGCATTTTTTTCAGGGCATGCAATTGCCTAAGAGTGGCTAAACTACTTGACTTCAGATTTCCATCTAAATCCTATCACAAAGATGAAACAGCAAGTGATCCAACCCAGAGACAGACGTTTCTTGAGATCACAGAAACATATTCAGATGTAATACACAGGGCTCACGATGCCCATTCAATTTCATACATGCATTAGGCTGCTCCTTTTTATTCAAAAGTATCCAAAAAGATTAGGGCCTCATTGTCTCGAGGCACTCTCTTCTTTCACACCTTGCTGCATTGCACAGTAGTGCTGTTAGGAAAGGCAGATCTTGGAATGATCCAGCAGTGTCATACAGATGTGGAAATGGCTTTTGACATAATTCATATCCAGCAAGTTATAGGTGTGAGCACGGGGGGGGGGGGGGGGGAACCATAAGGTACAAATCACTTGATGCTCCAAAAAGCACTTAAGACAGTGCTTAAATCCTACCCAAGCCAATAGCTGACTAACTGTTGCTGACTACTGACTAACAACAAGCCCGTCAAAGCATTTTGCTGAACTATGGCTTTGGAAAACAACGCAAGGCCCACTGAATTCCACTGGGGTGACCTCAGCAAGTGAAAAACAAAACAAGAAAAAATTTCCTCCCCAAAAAATAAATAGAAGTGTGACAGAAGCAGGAGTGACATCATCATATACTTGTGCCAGTTACGGCCTAGGTACTGAAATGACGAGTCCACTAAAAATAGCTATGAAGAAGTAATACTGCATTACACTGAGATGCTGGAGAAAATAATGCAAAGAAGTGTTTTTCATCCAACATTGTTATTGACAGTTAATCATTTGCAATTCAGATTACAACCCCACCTCAAGGCTCCATGCAAATAAAGAAAAACACTTATGTATGAAAAGGAATTTACTAATTAACGTGCTGATAAATAGATTCTTCGAAAAACCATTTTTTATTCTTTGCCAGATTTTTCAGTATGTATGCTGAAGCAAGATTGTATGTTTCACATCAGTAAGGCTTTTCTCTGCCCCCCTTTTCTGTTTGTTTCAAAGATGCTGATTAAACTAAATTACTACATATCAGACTTTTAGATTGCAAATGTTTTCAAGCCAGTCTCTGCCTTACATCTGCATTCCCATTTAATATATAAATATTACCACAGAAAATACTTTGTATATAAAGCACTGAAAAACACATCACAGAGAAGAATAGCCTGTGTTGTATATATACGGCAGACAAACAAAATTCCATGGAAAAACACACACTGTAAACATCAATGCCTTCCCATTGAGGACAGCTGCTGTAACACAATCCAGGGTGCCTGCTGCCAGGATTTTCCACATGAGTGCATCTTCTTTTAACTGCTGCTCAAACACTGGCTGAAAGAGGAGCTGCTAGACTGAACATGTGTCTGCGCTCGGATGACAAACACACGGCACAGCAGTGGAATGCAGAGAAAACCTCGGGATTTGGCGGGAAATGAGCTCCCCACTGCCCACCTTTGGGCTGAGTTCACAAACACTTTTGCTCTAGCTTCAGAAATGTGTTTTATACTGCCAGATGAGACCTAAGCCAGCATGTTTGTGAGAATGCATGCACTTACAAAGATCTTAAGTAGAAATTGTTGATAAATTAATCACAATTCGCAACAACAGTACAGAATATACACCTCCTATTGCTTGTATTGACAGCTGAGTAAAAAGGAAGCACAACCTTACTGGAAAAATGTGTTAATTTTCTTAGATTAAAGAAAATGGATATTGGCAGAAAACTTTAGAGATATAAAATGCTGGGGGGAGGAGGTAAGAACAGCAGAGAATCTGTTCATAATATTAACAAAATGCAAAACAAGCCATAGATTAGATAGAAAACGGAATCAGATTTCCCTGCACAAAAGGCACCTCAGCTGCCAAAAGTACAAGAGCAATTAAGGAGCACAAATCAGCTTAAAGGCAGAGAGGAATAAATGGTGTAGAAAAAGGGAAGTGCTCACTTGAATTAATGAGTTTGTAAATGAACATACACACACATCTATACATACACACACACAGAGGCTTCCACACCATCAGCATAAAGCATCCTCACTGGACATAGCACAGGCTGAGGGGTTTTCTCGACACTGGGCTCAGATGATCTCTAGTTTCCCCCGGTTCAAGTGGCCAAGGTGCTGGGGTTTTCCTCAACTTCTGCTGCATACTTCCAGCTACACTGTTGCAAAATTAGAAGCCTTTTACTCAGACATCCTAGGCAATAAAAAAACCACCACTGATTCTGGACATAGTTCTCACAGGTCAAGCTCACAAACATTCTAGACTTAAAATTCCAGACATGTACCAACTAAAGCAGACATAAAATCATAGTAAAAGTTGTTTTAACTAGGGAAATAATAAAAGTTTACTTTTTCTCTGTGCCTCAGTTTCTTCACTATCTTTAGGCTATTTTGTTTATAGATGAGAATCCTTCAGGACACCATAATCTCCCTCTCAAAAGCCATCAACTTACCTGGTGTCCTCTCTCTGGGTGAAGAAAGTCAACAAAGACATAGGATTTATGTGTGTGAGAAAGATGATATACAGATCAAGAAAAAGAATTCAAGAAAAAAACTGAATTCTTGAAGGATTGAAACCTGAAGGTTTTAAACTTCATGGATTTATGGGAATTTACAATTTTTAAAGTGCATTTCTGGCTTTACACAAGAGCTTGAAACTATGTGTGGCAGAAGCGTTAAGAAAACAAAAGGTTAAAAACAGATGCAACTACCTCCTTAAGTCTTGCGATTCAGCAGGGCCTAACCCACAATCTATGACCTTGTCAAGGCTGGCAGTGCTATGATTACTCAACCTGGCCCATAGTTGGCAGACACAGTCCAAACAAGAGAATTGGAGAATCACAGTTCTAATCCCTGATCTCTTACAGGAATTCAGCTGGATCTGATTCAGCAACACATGCAGGCACATGCTGTATGTTAAACAAAATGTTACCTCCATTGAAGCTATTAAGACTCAGAAAGCAGTCAAAGTGCATGCTTAACCAATTACCTAAATCAGAGTCTACATGTTCACAAGGCAGCTACTCCAAAAAGTGTGTATTCTTCCTTTGGCTCCATTACCAACTCAACTGAGTGTGTTTGGCACTCTGTGGGAAGCATGGGATGGTCAATACCAGAATTACCATCCAATCAAATACATGCTGCAATATTTAATTGTAGCAGTAAACTAAAGTTATCAGTGCAGCTGCTAGGGCAGAAGCAGCAGAAAGCACAGCCTGACAACTTTCTGCAACCTTAGAAGAATCCTTTTAGCTCCATCATACCTTGTCTAAAAAATTTTTTTCCCAAAACTTCCAGTTATAGCATATCTTCTGGTTATTCACTAACACTGCCAAGTCTAGTGGCTTCAGTCATGGCATGATTTAGTCCTGCCACATCTCAGCTTCAACAAGTGGGGAAAAAAACACAAGAACACAAACTGCTCACAATTTTAACAGGAGACAGAAGGAATCCCACATTGATCTTAAGATTCTTTTGGCTATAAATGTGGTACCATTATCACATAGGTAGAGCTAAGAAATACATGAGCTGTGAGATCTGTTTTAGAAATCTTGATGAAGTTTCATTAAAGAAGAAAACTGAACAGAATTATGATGTTGAAAATTTAAAAAAGTGAATACAGGAAATAAAGTGATAACACTGAACAGAATGAGAGCGAGATGTAAGGTCACAAATTCCAAATACACAAGTTGTTGAGCACCCCTTTCCTTTAATGTTAGAATTGCTCATGATTCCCTCATTGATATGGTGAGGTGTGTAGTAGGCCAGTAAACAACAGTATTTTCAAGAATAGAATCAGGTCCAGTTGGACACTAAAAAGCCCCCACCTAAGAAAACAGAAGAGCCTCAAACAATTAAGCAGAAAAGTAGCAAGAAGCAAGTATATGTCTAAGTACAGGAAGTAGTTATACAGCAAGTGTAAGTAAGTGTACAGTACCACATTCGTTCTTCTGCAAAGCCACACCATTTACAGACCACATTTCTTTTGCAAGTCACAAAAATGTGAATCCCTGCCTATAAAGTTAAAGGGATGACGGCATACTTTACTGTTAGGTGGACCAATGAAGTCTGCATCCCTGTAAATTAATATCCACACTATCAACCAGAGATGAAAACGTAGCTGGCGGGGGAAAAGCTCAGCATGAGCACCAAGGGTCAGACATGGCTATGCACAATCAGACATTTAATGAATTTCTGCAGACAGCTGCTTACATAACTGTCAAGCTGTCCTACCAGCTCTTCAACAGCACTGAGGCATTTCCCCCTGTTTAAGGAGGGGGAGAACGAGAGGAGAAAAAATCCCACTCTGAAAGATAAGAAAAGCAAAACTCGTAAGTCGCAATTACTTATAATAGCTTATGACTACATGGATTAAGCTTTAATTATTACACTGTTACTATTTGTCTACTATTGGATGTGCAGAGAGAGAAACCAGTTCTAACCTGTCAGGTATGATGGACTCATGTTTTCTAATGTTTAAGGAGTTATAGTTTGCCCTTTCCTTTTGCCAACAGCATACTTCCACAATTAAAGGAAGTTATTTTATACTATTTTAAACAAAGGTTAAAGAAATTTGCCGTAGGAACAAACTTCCTGAGTTCCATTATCCAAAGCTTTAAAATGACTGGCAAGCTTCACTTTTGAGTCATATAAGTTAATTGATGACACAATAATCATGAGGAGCAATGCTAGTCTAGTCAGGTATTCTTTCTTCCTGGTAAATACAATCCAGGATACCCTGAGGGATTCTGCTAAGCACAGATGTAGAGAAAAGCACACAGAAAAAGAGGACAGGAACACATTTTTCAACATGTCTTTTCCCCTTATTCAACTGTCGAAGAGAACAAACGCATTGTCCAATGGGGATTATAAATGAGCCTCTGCCCAAAGTTAAAACTGAACTTCCGAAAATATACATGCTACCACTTTGAATTTCACACTTCATATAATGACAACTTTTATCCTATGGCAAAGACTTACAAGAGAAAAAGGTATTTTTAAAAATCATTTAACTCCACAATACAGATTATGAAATTACATACTTTGTCTTTCCAGTGAAAAGAAGGGACAAAAGGACAAAGGAATCCAGCCACAGATTTATCCATGGATTTGCCAACTCCCATGACAAGATGATGAACAAATCTGTAACATTATCTACATTTGATAAAAAACTGTAGTTTAACAATCTTATTGGATGGCCCATAAGAAAATATTCACCCACTTTTAATTAACAAATACTAATTAATACACTCTGTAGCTTACTGCCCTGCCCATAATGCACCAGCACTTTCCCTCTCATGAATGCATCAAAACCAGGGTTAAGGTGCAAGAGCTTAGTGGAACAAGCATTGGAGAAGAGGCAGTGATGGACTCCTACACAATACTCGAGATGTAATTTCAAGAAAAAGAAAATTATTCAAGCCCTGTCACAGAATATGGACATATACCAGCTTTTTGTCCTTTCATGGAGACAAGTAAAACATATGTTTTACTTAAATAAAAAATTAATTACTTTGACTGGTACAGTAAGTCTTACATTGTCAAAGAACTGCAGTATCTTTGTTGGTTCCAAACACAGCTGTTATATCTAGTTCTTCCTCTACAATGTGAAGCAGAATATACACAATTTCACATGGGGAGCAGAAAGATGCTTGCAGTGAAAATACTTAGTTCAAGGTTAGTGTAATCTCAGTAGTTAGGCTTTGAGTGAGAGTGAAATACTCATTCACTGAATCAAAACATCCATCAAAGTGTCATATGAAATCGATCTGAATTGACTTGTCAAGAAGAACAGAAAATGAGGAGGGTGGGGAATGGGGACAGGGGTTGTCCCCAGGTGTCAGCCATTTAACAGCTGTTAAGATACCGGCTTTCTACAAGAAGTGTAAAGGTAGTTGAGAAAACAGCCTATTGCTGCAAATCTTCCCTAACGATTCATTGTTCATGTGGTATACCCATGTACTTACTGTGAGGATTCACTTCATTAAATTATAGGCATTTCTCAACTTTCAAGCTTAGGTATCATCTCGTCTTCTAATAGAAGAAATAGTTGTACACACAGGAGATTTTACAAAGGTTTCTCTGTGTGCATTGTGCATCATCTAAGAGTAAGACTGAATGCAGACTAAAAACTTTCATTTTGGTGGAGAAACCACACATGAGCTTTCCCTCTTCCTCCTCTCCTATAAACTGATTATTTAATGAAATTGAGTATCATTTAGACTTAACTCCTATGAAATTAAAGTAAGACCAGACAACATATTCAAAAACAATCTGGGATCAGTGACTGGTGACAGGCAGACAACAAGATCACATTGGCCTTGCATCCCTGAGAAAAGAAATAAATTATGGGATTTATGCATGTCTGCATACTTGTGTCTTGTTAATATTACCTAGCTAAGGTGGTTAAAATCAGGGATCTCATGAAGGAGAAATAATCTGAATCTTTTTTTTCTTTCATGACAGCAAATATATGATGAAACTAATACTCAGCCCCCTCAAATATATATAACAAAATGCTGTCAGCCACAATAACGAGGCCATTTAAAAAATGCAACTTCCCAAGTACCATAGTTCTCCAAGTAAAAGCCCACATGCTACAATAATGACCTCAAGCAAGACATGCTAGGAGATGGCAACATAAACTTTACGATTATCATCCACGTCACTTATACCCTGTTTACATCTAGTTGAAGGTTCCAACACTATTTATAACATTCTGACTCATCTTTCAAGGGTTTTTCCTCCTTCTATCAATAGTTTCCAGAATCCGGGGAGATTTCTGATATACTGAAGTGTCAGAATGCTATAGGTAGCCTGTTCAGCAGCAGAATACTACAGCAACCAATAATCAGGTCTATCAGCTTTTAACTATATGGTATCTCTTAATAGGAAACAGGTTCCAAACATAAAGTTAGATAACATGCTAAGCTGCTAACTATTTTTCCTCCCTGTGTTTTCCTTTGAGACCTATTCTCACCACAGACCTATGCCTGAAACTTGTGTGCAAGGCTGTGTTTGAGACCTGTGCTGCAAGACTTATTCATGATGTGCCCTGACATATTAGGATTAAAATTTTCCTTTAAAACAACAGGTCTGGAACTCTGTGCTCAGGCAACCTTACCTACAAGACAAATTAAGCAGATGCACTTTCATGTTGAGCGCACTTGGATCTTTCAAACAAAAAAACAGAGGAGGACCATAACCCAGGTAAAACGCTATCATTATCTGCCAACTTTAAATTTTAATGCTTCCCAATAAGGACTGAACAGAGTAATTGTACTGAGTCTTCACTAATTGTACTGAACATCACCCAACGGGTCTTTCCAGGAATGTAATAAGCAGGGATGCGAAAGAGAGAAATGAGGCTTCTCGGGTGCTATCCTATCTCCTATCCAAAACAAGTTTCGAGAGATTTCCTACTCAATTCTTCTTAAAGAATCAGCAATCTTTAAGTGAAGTCCACTTTCCAACGAAAATCCTTTGTATCCAGAGTTTTAAAAGACATATGTTTAGATTTCCCCTTATTCCCCAGCCCTGAGACGATATTAGCACTTGACTGAGATGCCTGTAGGTAACAAGTGTGGAAAGTACTGCAGTCGTTTTGTCTAACACTTCCCATTATCATATACATACATGTATATATATATTTAACCTTTAAGAACAAAACAGTTTCTCATATACACATAGACTTTGATTTTTTTTTTCCTTCAAAAAAAAGATTTCAAATAAATCTTTCTTAAAATTCTGGCAGCCAATCTACTTGGAGCATCAGTGAATCCTGCTGACACTTGCATTGGGCTCGCTCCTCGCTTTGACTGCACTCATGCCACCCTAACACTTATTTTTCATCCCGTTGACTGTTAACCCACGGTTAAGTAACTCAGAAGTAGGCATAATTTCATATATAACATGAGTGCCCCCTTGTGTCAAAGTAGATCCCCTTCCTTTAGCGGGGGGATTTCTCACACCATTTCTAACTTACCTCTCTTTTCTTAATATGAAGGAAAAAAAAAGAAAAGAATATCAAACTAGCTTCTTGAGTATGAAACTGGGGCTCTACAGTTCTTGAAACTATCACAAAGCAAAATATAAGGTATGGATGATAGAAAGCAATGTGGAAAATTGCAACACATATTTTCAAAGTGATACAACCCTAGATCATCAACAGGTTTATTAATGCCAAAAAAAAAAGGAAAAAGCCATTTCCCTCTCAAAGGCTGTTTTCTTTACATAATCTCTTTTTTCTTATAAGTCACTTATAAAATTAATTATATGAAATCGTATAGCAAGATTGTTAACTAACTTCACCAATTTAGACATACAGTGTAATTCACTAGTAGCTCTGATTACAGAAGCCTACGCCAACATGTGCTAAGTACCGTACTGCAAGGGGAAATTTCGCAAAAGACATCAGAGGTCAAATTGGGCACACAGACATATACAGCCTATATGATTACATTTATAACTATTCGCTCAAACAAAACACCACCTTTGCTGAACACACTCAGTTTGCAAGCTCTGAGGGATTCATAAAGGCTGTTATAAGAATTTGGTCCATACATAATTTATATATATTAACACACGATGCATTTGTTTGGAAACTTAGAAGTTATTTCAAATATGTTACAAAATGTTACAATCTGCCCTTTAGTATAGGGGCCAAGATAGGTATGTGGAGTTTATGGAGGCATCAGTAACCCATGTGGCACCTGTGAAGCACTAAACAAGGCTCTGGACTCAGGCCAGATAGGAGAGCAAGGAAACATGGACAGATTTATATGCCCTTTTTTTTTTGCCTCTTGGGGGTCATCTTTTTTTTTAAGCCAGTAGGGTAGATGTCAGTGAGAGGCTGTCGATGATGCTGGCAGATGGCAGGCGGTCAGCAAAGAACAGGGTGCCTTTCTTCAGGACTACAGTAAAGGAAATTTAAATAAACAAATAAGAGAAGCCTTCTGGCCAAGGAAGACAATCTTTGCAAAGCAGCATAAAAAGTGTGTCAGAAGACTGAACTAGAACTTTGCCATTTCACCCACCCATCAGTCTTTGGCAAAGCTAAAACAAACAGCGCTGTTACATGAATTGTTATCCGGACTACCAGACTGCTTTCCCTTTGGCCTTCAGCACTGACTTCAGCTCTTCAGTTTTGCCTCAGTGCTCTCTAAAGTTTGTGGAGCCATCAAGGACTCCCTTACTCCCTTCCTTTCTTCTAAGGAAGCAGCCATTTCTCTGTCCTACTGGCACATGTCCTGTTTGAGCACATACACTAGGTTAGGACTCACGGTAGGCAAGATAAACAGGGAAGAAAGAAATGATTTCCTGTCTGCAGAACTCCAATGTCTTCCCTACATAGAAGCTTGGAGGCATGACAAAGCACTGGTGCAGGGAGACATGCTGGGGTAAGGTGTTCCACTGAACCTTGAAAAAGGGAAACACTGAGGAGGAAAAGTGAAGAACTGAATCTAAGTAGATAAGAACTGAGCTGAACTGATGGAAATAAGCAACATATTCTAGAAGATCAGTAATGTCCACAGCAGATCTCAGAGTTTCATATAAGGAAACTGGAAGCTTTTGGATAGAAACGTAGGAGGAAAATATGACAAAGTTAATTTCCTAGAAGTTGCTTCTGCTGAACATACATCCACACAGTTCCTAGAGGAGTATCAAGTACCAAGGTGTCTAGAATACAGCATCACAATTTAATATCTGAACAAATACGAAGTCATCAAGCCAACTATAATAACCTGAATCTGAAATACAATAATGCTAACTGAATGCATCACATTCCAAGCATAGATGTGTCCACTGGTATCACCAAGATCAGCCAACTTTTCTCCCAGCTCATTTCTCCTTAGCTCATTTCCTCCTTCTGTCGCTGCTGCTATGACTATCCTTCCTGTTCACTAAAGCTTACATCCTTCAATTACCCTCTTTCCTCCTCTCTCCTTCTTCAACCCATCTACTTCACCACAGCCTCTCCAGGACTTGCCACTTCCTCTCCAACCCTCCCCCCAAAAAAATTCATTTAGGCATTTGTAATGCTCTAGCCTTTCAGTGAGCTGACTAGAGGAAGTACAAATGGGACAAGGGTAGCCAGTAATTAAGGTTCTGCTTTCCAACTCATTTTGCTTTTCTACTATCAAAATTATTTTTCTCTTGTGTCAGTCTCTGTGCTGGATCTGTCACTACATGCACTTTGAATTCAGTTTTCTCCATCACATGTAACTCCCTATAGCTATCAATCTCAGTTCTCTACTGCATGTTTTGTATATTCTGCATTCTACACAAATGCCTTGCTGAATCAGTGGGGAACTGAACTCAAAAGATTGCAATTTAGTTGTGAATGTTCCTACACTTCAGACTCCTGGCTTGCTTTCATCCTTCCCCTCCACTTCCCCCACCCCTTCTTTCAGTTCTTTCTGACACAGGGACATCTTGCATGCACAAAAGAAGTCATTAACAAATGACAGACTCCAGTCATCCAAATATTCCTAATAATTCATTCTTCTCTCAGGGGACCTACAAACTGTAGTGACTACAGCTCCATTAGGTATGATTTATATTGAATCTGCTTTTTGAACAGTTCATACTTTTAAACTGTACTTCCCTCAGAAAAAGAGAGTTCCTAGATATAATGTGTCTGAAATACGCCATTGGTGGCAATCCTGCAAGGCCTATGGTATACATTCTTTGCCAGTTCATAATTTACAGTAAAAGACCAAAAGCCTTCAAATAAAAAGACATAAACAATTAAGAGCTCTAATAATCTGATCCGGCTGTTTGCAGCACACCGTGATTTAAAATTATTCATGTGTTTCAATATGGAAGTGATTTAACATAATTTAGCAAAACTGAGCCCTACATTAAGATGTAATAATGATGAATGGAGGAGACACAGTGCACACACTTACAGAAAACCTCGGAGTCCTGCAGAGTAAAGGAAGTACCCCTGAAGACCTGGCAGGTGCCTCCATGTGGGTGGCCCAAAAAAAAAAAAAAACAAAAAAACCCCAAAACTGCAAAAAATTTCCTTTTTTTTTTTTTTTTTTTTTTTAGTAAACTCAGAATATAAAAGATCAAGATCCCAGAGTGTAGCAGAGGCTGTGGATAAGAATGCATTCCAAATTAGTATCTGAAAATTTTACATAGACAGGACAGGATTAGGTTTCTAAAATAAAAAGCAGATGGACCAAGAACACTTAATAAATTCACTAAAGAACAAATACACTGTGGTTGCATCCCTCCTTTATTCATTATCCCAGCAGCCATTTTAGGACTCAAACACAGCTATTTCTTGTAGAGTACTTTCCATGTACACAAATCTTAGCATAGGCTCTATACAGCCTAGCAAGCACAGTGCAAACCCTCTCAGACAAAACACATATACAAGTCTTCACCTTTCCTTCCAATAAGGACATTTCTCACAAAGCCTAAACATTTTGAGGTACTAAGTAATTAAACAACAAGAAGAATAATGACTGGCATTTCAACTCTTTAATGTATTTATCACACCTAGAACATGGACAAAGTTTTATAAAATCTTTTTAATTATGCACCTGACTTCGTATTTCCCCTGCCTTCCTTACTCTACATAATAGGTAAACCCAAGAACCATTACATGTTGCACTGTGTGCGAACAGCTATGAGTATAGGGTGGAAAGAGAAGAAAGAGTAGATTTTGTATTTGTGCTGCTGAAC